>NC_080032.1:49970022-50267522 GCF_030020395.1 Manis pentadactyla | reverse complement strand
AAGAAATGAGGTTTTTCTGATTAAACTCCTGCCCTTATCCTTTTTATTTTCTAACACATATGGTATGTGTTGATACCATCTTCAACATCTGCAACACCTGAGCATTGGCATGGGTAGTTTTATTTCTGAATATATAGATACGAGCTTTTATGTAATACCCCCCACCCTTAGGCTATCTCTCCACTGAAAACTATTAACAACTAAATTTGAGTGCACAGAACACCAATCCTTCCAAATGATTAGCACAAGGCCTATGATCTTAATAGGAAATAATAAAGAAGCAAGCTTTTTAAAGCAAAGGAAGCAACTTGGCTGGGCAAAGCTCACTCCTGTTAACATCCCCCACCAAAAAAGATATTAAGTTTCAAATACCAAAACTAAGATTCAAAGTCAAAATCCAAATCAAGAAATTTTGGAAATGTTTCAAAGGAGAATCAAAATAATTATTACAGTTTCTGAATGAAATCAAATTATACATATCTTCCCCCCTAAATCAACAACATACTGGAGGATGAATAGGTGTTTGGGAACTAGAAAAGGGAAGGCTGAGTGAGGGGAAAAGCATTCTGGAGGCAGCAACCAAGCAGAAAGGCAAAGGATGAAAAAAGACATTCCAAGAGCAACTCCAAAAAATGTAGCACATGGCAGGCGCTGTTCTAGGCCCTGCAACACAGCCCTCAGGGAGACACAGGGCCTGATCCCATGCAGCTTAAATGCCAGAGGCAGGAAACAGACAATAAACACACACAAAACTACCAGGTGGAACTGACAGCTATAATGAAATTAAAGCAAGCTGATGGGATAGGAAGGCACTGGGGCTATTTCACACTGGGCATTCAGGTATCTGAAGAGGTGACATATAAACTGAGAATTAGTGACAACAGAAGCTCATCACTCATGAGAGTCTATGGAAGACATGGGGAAAATGCTGTTTTCAGTGAGAAGAAACAGGTAGTATAGAAGCCCAAATGCAGAAATGAACTTTAGGACAATTCCAAAGTTCCTTAGGCTGGTAATGTGGTACTCAGAAAACAGTATATCCTAACATTTACATGGAATTTGCATTTTTCAGTGATTTTGTTTACTACTGATGCTGTAGCCCCAAATACAGAAGATAAACTTTTACTATACAAACTCAGGGACCAACACAAAATCGACTATGTGGGAAATGTTCACTCTTTACTGGATTAACAGGCCGAGCACAAAAATAACCATGTGCCATCACATTTGAGACAAAAGAGAGAGATAGTTAAGGAGAGGGGATGGTGTCCTGCATCCCTGCTGCTATTACAGGAATTCTTGATTGCCACTGTTAAAAGGATAGCTAGTAAATTAAAAAAAGTCCTTACCCAATGCCATGTAATTGCCATTCTTTTCTTGAAATGTGTTCTTTGTAAAACTACAATGAGATTCTATTTTCACTTATCAGACTAACAAAAATCCAAGTCTGAAAACACATACTAGCAGTAATACTGGTTATGAGAGAAACACCAGCTCTTCCTCTACATGTTGCTGGTAAGAGTAGAAAAGGGCACAATGCAAGGAAGAGAAATTTGGTAAAATTTAACAGAACTACATTTTCTCTTGATCCAGAAAATCCACATTGGAAATTATTCCCACAAATATACTAGCACACATACATAAATGTACATGTCACAATCTCCAGACACCAAAAGCAATTTCATAACTGTGATATAAAGTCATTTGGCAATAAAATTTGAGTTGAATTAATATGAAGCTATTTATCATCTTCATTTAACCAACAGTGTGATAATCAAAAACAGTAACTTGTTTATCTGGTGTTGCCTCCACTAAAAATGCTCTGTAATTCTGGAACCTGCATCACACTAATAATTCTAAAATCCAAAAATATTGTGAATTCCAAAACATACATAGTCCCCTCATGGATTTCAGATAAAGGGTTGAGGATGTGTACAGCTTATTCATTACCATATTGTTTATAAAGGCAAAATGCTGGAAAAAACCCACGTATTCAAAAATTGGGGACTGGTTAAATCAACTAGGGACAACTGCTCTTTCACAACTTTAAGTCTTATCAACATCTATTCACTAAATACTCAGCCTACTATGTGCATATAAGTAGTATCTTTTGTTTACATGGCATATGACATTTTTATAACCAACTTTCACATTATCTGTCTCTTAGAAGTAAAGGATATAAAGACATATCAGACAGCATCCATACTCTACAGAAGCATAAGTAAGAAAAGATTGCATGAATTAACCTAAGACTTAAACAACAGCTCAAGGTGACTATAAAGAGGTACAAAAAAGTCCTTAACCAATGTCTATTGTTTACCATTTCACTGATCCATTCTTTTTAAAGGAACTTACCCAGAAATATCTTTTGAAAAGAATTTCTGGAAAGATTCATAGTATGCTAGCTCATGGAAAAGTAATTTGGGAAGCTTTAGAGCTCCACCAGTGGCCCACAGCTAATGCAATCAGTGAGTAAGGTCTCAGGCTGCAGCTAGTACATGCCCTTAAAGGACAGGAAGAAGGTAATGGGAACAGGACTGTCAGCAGGAACTGTTGTCTACGAGGCTAAGTTGGCACATACTCTGGTTGAAGAGAACTTCAGAGATCCAACCGTTCTTTTGTTCTCACTGTTGTAATGTGGTACTCAGAAAATCTTCTAGAAAATCAACAAAGGGTGACAATGGGTGTCAACATAGATGGCTGTTTAAAGGATAATCTTAAACCAACTTTAATTTATCAAAAGGACAACTCATTTTCAAATCTGATGATTTAATTGTTTTTATTAACTAACTGCTTAGGAAAACATTCCATAAATGACTGTTACAGACTATAAAGCAACCATTATTAACTGCCTTAGAACAATAATTTGCATACAAAAGTAAATTATACTCAGTGACCTTTTCTATTATTTTGGTGAGTACAACAAATAGGAATAGAAGGAAGGATAAACAAACAGAAGGACTAGTAAACACATATTTAGGAAAAGTCAAAAGGGTAGAAAAAGTCAAGGTAAACTTAAATTCGCATATTGCTACAAAATGTCTCACAGTATAAAGTACCCTCCTCCCTCAACACAAAATAAAAATAAAAATAGTTTTAAATGAATGAAAAGCATGTTATACTCAGGTAAATGTTTAGGTCATTAGTCAAAGAGCAGGTATTGATTCTAACTATTCATTGTTAATGGAACTGGGAAAGTGAGTGTAAAACAAGAATTAATCACAATAAAAATTAAGAAACTTCCCATGAACAAGTTTTAAAAGAGAGCTATAAAACCTGTGTATGTGGGAAAAGAACAGAGTGGAGGGTCCTCTCTTCTCAGAGCTACTTTGATACACAATGGCTTAAATGAACTAACATTCCCATATGGGTGTAATTATTTGATGGGATGAGAAGTTTGTGTGTCAACACATGATTTTTTCTAAATAGAAATATAAAGTTTAACAATGAACTCTACTAACAAACATTAAAAAGGATATATATTTTGCTTACTTTTCATGGCCACTTCCAATGGTAGCCACCTTCCGGCATTTTTTTGTGTCTGAGCACAAATGACAGCCATGGGTAGATGAAAGAACTTAAAAAATAATATAACTTGTGAGGACAGAAATATCAGAAATTTAAGTAAGACAAACAGATACAGATGTAGAGAAAGATACAGCCACCTACCAAAATATAAGAGTCATCTTGAATCTCTAAGGATGGATCATCCTGGCTTCCTGATTACCCAGCACAACCATGCTATAAAAGATTAGAAATTCCCACAAAACATATTTTTTTCTCTTCTGGATTAGAGTAACCCATTTATATGGTTATGAGAGCTGTTAAAAACAAAATTCAACTGAGTAAATTTTAAAGATCTTATTGGCTTTATTCAATAAACATGAATTGGGCAGCATCCCATCTAACAGAAAGAAAAGCTAAAAGGAGCTGCATAAACTGAAACATTTTCACAGGCAGATGGGAGCATGAATAAGGAAATGGTACTAGGCAAAAGCAAACTGGTTATGGCAAGGTCACTTTCCTTTATGGGATGGCAAGGGTTCATCAAGCAGATGTCCTCACTAGTGCTGATTAAGTGACTCCTGGTTGGCTGGCTCAAGATTCTACTTCTGGTTGTCAAAACTGTTATTAAGCCTCAGTTTGGTAATGTGGGGCTTCATGTAAGTGACCCCATTCTTGGGCCTAGTCTTATCTTTAACACAGTAAAATTCTTCTCTCTACCTATAAAGTTATTACCAGATTGGACTTTTATTCAAGAACCCTTGTTTTGCTAAAATTCTATTTTATAGTATCTTCATAAATCAATGAACTATGTATGACTTTGTAAGTAAATAAAGTCAACTCTAACAATGAATCTTTAATAAAATCAAAATCTTGTTACCAAAACCTCAGAGGATTTCTCTCAGAATGATTTTAACAATCTACTTGTTTATTTAAGTTGCAGGTTGAGTTAATATAAAGGAAAATTCTATGGAAAACACAATTACAAATTGTATAATATATTTACCACCTTAAGTTACAATTTAATAATAATGGCCAACACTGTCAGAACAGTGTTTATGGAAACCACTGATTTAATAGCATATGGATTTCTCTTTAAAAGCTTTTAATAATCATAGATAAAAGACAAAAAAAATTTGTATGGGAAATGGGTTTCAATGTGGTCAAAAATTAATGTTCATGAACAGGGTTGAACTAATGCAGTTATATACATAGGGATTTTTAAAAAATAGTCCCATAAGAAACTATTAGTTATGAACACCAGACTGAGCGGCAATGAGGAAGATAAGGAAAAAGCTATTTCACAGTTAGGGGTTTGCAAACTTATTCTGTAAAGGACTGGACAGATGGCTTTGTGAGCTATCCCTGACTTAACTACTCAACTCTGCTCTAAACTAATGAGCATGGCTGTATTACAATAAATCTTTATTTATGGATAGTGAAATTTAAATTTCATATTTTTAACAAAGAAACAATAAGTCCAAAACTGGCATCGCTTGTCCTAAGCCCCAAGTCAGCACATCAATATTTAACACCTAATCTAACTGCAGTTTCAGCCTTTCCCAGGAATATGACTTTCAACCAGTCAATCTGGAATAACCTGGTCAGCACTAGGGAGTTAATTTGCCTGACAGACCCTAAACAAGGTGATCTTGCCTGAAACAATCCACTCTTTACTAGAATAACTTCCTTCTCCAACCCCTTACATAAATCTTCCATTTCGTGCAGCTCCTTGGAGCTCCTTTCTCTTTGCTGGATGGGATGCTGTCCAATTCATAATTGAATAAAACCAATTAGATCTTCAAATTCACTCAGCTGAAATTTGTTTTTCAACAATATAAATGTTCATGTGTCACAAATTACCACTTTTCTTTTGACCATTTTTAAACATTTAAAAATGTGAACACCATTCTTAGTTTGTGAGTTTTACAAAAATGGATGGCAGGACCAGAATTGGCCCATGAACCAGATTTAAGTCAACCCCAGTTCTAAGTCATAGGCTTAATCGTACTGTCATACTGGTAGCACAAAATAGAAATTAGACCCTTTTATTTATTTTATTTATTTATTTTTTTTTGAGAGGGTCTCTCTCATATTTATTGATCAAATGGTTGTTAACAACAATAAAATTCTGTATAGGGGATTCGATGCACAATCATTAATCACCCCAAGCCTAATTCTCAACAGTCTCCAATCTTCTGAAGCATAACGAACAAGTTCTTACATGGTGAACAAATTCTTACATAGTGAATAAGTTCTTACATGGTGAACAGTGCAAGGGCAGTCATCACAGAAACTTTCGTTTTGATCACGCATCATGAACTATAAACAATCAGGTCAAATATGATTATTCATTTGATTTTTATACTTGATTTATATGTGAATCCCACATTTCTCCCTTATTATTATTATTATTATTATTTTTAATAAAATGCTGAAGTGGTACATAGATGCAAGATAAAGGTAGAAAACATAATTTAGTGCTGTAAGAGGGCAAATGTAGATGATCAGGTCTGTGCCTATAGACTAAGTATTAATCCAAGCTAGACTAGGGCAATAAAACATCCATGAATGCAGAAGATTTCTCTCAAGACAGGGGGGGTGAGGTTCTAAGCTTCACCTCTGTTGATCCCCAGAAATTAGACCCTTTTAAATCCTTCATTTTCTAAATCTACTTCCTAAATATTTTAGGTTTTCTTACTTTCTATCATCAATGTCTTAAAATCAGAGTCATCATTTCTCACCCAGTTCAGTGCCAAAAAAAAAAAAATTAAATTAAAAACATTCTATGTGATCTTGATGCCTCCAGTAATGGTCACACCTCTGATCTATCCTAAAAGACTGCTGTTAACCTTTCTAAGATGCAAGCCTATTCCCATAATTTTGTTGATCAGACATAGGTAAATAAATAAGAACATAGGCCATTTCAAGAGTACATTAATAAATTTTACAATATTTAAATATAAAATATTTAAATCACAAGCAAAAGGAAAAGAAGTCCGTAAATTTCTTTGTAAATCTCAATGGCCTATTTGCAAATCTGCATATAGAAGAGACAAAGATAATCTTAATGTATTGCAAAAATGTAGAGCCCACATTTGCTGACCATAATACAAATCTAGAATTTTTTTAATGTAAAAAAAATCCTTGTTAGAAAATGAGAAATTGAAAGAAATTTCACTTCTAGATAGTGTAGGAAATGAAAACACTGGATAGCAAATGAAATAATGAGTTAATGAATTTAGGCTTTGAGCACCAATGACTCTCACTTAAATGGTAGAAAGGTATTATGCACCTATGGGTGAAAGGACAGCAGCACATAATGTGTGAGCTAAGAGATTAACCCTGAAGCCAATGAAGCTCTAAGGCTACCTGCCAATTTGGAGAAAACATAAAAGAAAATGCTTAATTGTACCATGAGTATGAGATCAGCAAAATCCAGACTGCACCAAACTCCACAGGTCAAAAAGCCCAGGTTCTTGAGTGCATCACTTACAAAGGAAATAAAGGACTGGAGGGACAAACTATAGATTAGGAAAGATTTAAAACACAAAACTAGTTTTCAAAATGGACAACAAAAAACTGTAGTGTTTAGAGAAACATACTTGGGTGATAAAATAAAGAAAATTAAGTAAGTTATTATTCTGATCAGAAGAGTGGTTAATTTTAGAAAGAGAAAGGGTGCTGTATTTGGCATAAAGCACATGGAAGGGCTTCTGCAGTGGCTGGCAAAGCACTATTCCTTGATTGGGTGATAATTACAAGCATGTTTGTCTTATAATAACTCACCAAAATATACATTTGTATTTATAGTTTTCTGCATCTATATTCTATTTTACAATGAAAAAGCTAAAAGCGAATAATGAAAGCAAAAAAACGAAAACAAAAGTAAAAACCTAATATTAGTAAGGAAAAAAGGGATTGAAATACCAGACACAAATAAGATTTTTTAAATGTAAATGTAGGGAGAAAAAAAAATATTATCTACAACTGTATGCCAAGAAATCTGAAGATCTCAATGTTATATAAAAGCAAATTAATGAAATGAATGGTTTTCTAAGAAAAGACAAATTTCTACAATCAAGTCAATAAGCTGTGAAGAACATGAGCATACCAATAATTTTAGAAAATATTATAAATATAATTTTCTAATTTCCTCCATCACAATCCCTCTCACTCCCAGCCAAAGAAACTTGATTATAGTATAAAGTATTGGAAATATAATTTTCTAATTTCCTCCATCACAATCCCACTCACTCCCAGCCAAAGAAACTTGATTATAGTATAGATAAAGTTTAACAAGCCTTCAAGGAATTAATAATTCCTATTATGTTTAAATTGTTGCATAACATAAAGGGAAGAAAAGTATCCCAATTCATTTTGTGCCAGCATGACTCTAACACCAAAACATGACAAAGAGGGCACAGGAACAATGATCTCATGATATATCATGAACAAGAAGTAATTTTTCAAGAAATGCAAGGGCAATTTATTACAGAAATCTATTAATTTATAACATAAGTAAGCTAACGAGAAAAGACCATACTATCATTTTATTGAATGCAACTAAACTTTGATAAAATTTAACACTCATTCCTAATTAAAAAACTAAGCAAGCAAAAATTAAAACTTCAATTCCTCAATAGAGCATTTATTAGGGTTGGAAAAAACTATAAATAGTAGAAATAATGGTAAAACAAATGCATTTCACTTAACAATTAGAAACTGTCAAAGATATTGGCTATTAATGCTTTTATTCAACCTTGTTAAGATTTTACTCAACCCAAGAGGTAAAGTAAAAGGAACAAGAAGTATAAACATTAAATGAAGACAAAACTATAATTTGCTTCTCTCATTACCTATATACAAAAACATGAGATAATCAACCGAAAAAAATTTTTTGACTTATGCATAAGACTGAATGACAAAAAAAAAGCTAGCTTTCTTTTATTTCAAATACTGCTCCAAATTCGACAAATATTTGAGTGAAGCGGCAGGTACTGTACTGAACACTTGACAAACTGAAAAGAACTGTAAGGGAAACATCCCAGCTCAACAACAAAAACAGATTTAAGAGAATTGTGAAAAAACTAGATGGAGAAAATCTGTGACTTACTGGAAGGTATTAAATAGCATTTGATTATATCAGGATGTACAGCATGTTCCTGGACAGGAAGACTTTTTCTTGGGAAGACATAAATGTCCCTCAAAGTAATCAGTACTTCTAATGTAATTCTAATAGAAATTTCAATGGCATTTTGAGGACAGAAAGTGGCCAGCTTAACAAACAGATTCTCAACTCCATCTAGATTGCCTAAGAATATCTATGATATTTTTAGAAATAATAGTAATAATGTCATGGGAATAGTCTTGTAAGGTGTAAAAGCAATAAATCCAGTTATTTAAAAAGCATATGCTTTGTATAGAGAGATACAAACAGATTAACAGATTAAAACTAAGTCCAAAATAGATCTCTAACTATATCACATTTAGAATATGACAAAAGGACATTTACTGAGAGACTGGATATGATAAATAAGGGCTTTCTTCTTTAACAACTGGGTAGAAAGAGAGAAACTAGATAGAGAAGGACCAACTGAAGCAAGAAAATAAAAAATTTGATGTCAGACTTGTCAAATCCGAAAAATTCTCATGGAGCCCAAAAAAAGAAACATCAAGTAGATAGTTGATATATGGGTCTGAAGGTTGTAACAGTGACCTACGTAAGCTGTCAACTTAGGGGTCATCACACAAAATTGATAACTGAAGTCATGGACATAGATGAGATTGCCAAGCGGAAGGTATAGTAAAAGAAGAAAATCTTGAAGAATACAAACACTTAAAAACCAGGTAAAGTAAAATGAGTTAAAAGAGATTTAGTAACAAATCTAGAAATAGGAAAAACAGGAAGTGTGATATCATAGAAGAAGCAGGGCAAAAATGTACTTCAAAATGGACAGGGGTCCAACTCAAGGTCTGAAAATGTCCCCTGGAATTATCGAAGTACATTTCATAGTATAAGATTATTAAAAGGTTCACAATGTGAACAATTTAACTGAATAATTCATATTTCAAAAGTGTCTCTAGAAAGAGCTTATGTAGATAAAACTTTAAAAAGAAAACGAGAGGAGAAAGACAGAAACGCATTTTTCTTTTTAAAGGTTGGGAGTCTGAAAGGATATATAAAAACAAACAATGGTCAGCACCAGGGAAGGAATTACAGATAGCTTTTAACTTTACACACTTCTGTACTGTACAATTTTTGCTAAAAACATGGAGTACTTATATGTCAGAAAAAAATATAGCTTATTTTGGCGGGGTGGGGGAGGTAATTGGAGGAAAAAAATGACCTCCCCAGACATTTCTTTTATAGGAAGAAACTTTATATTATTTAAAAGTTAAAAATAGTTTACAGGGACTCCACACAGATCCACAGCATTCTAACTCTTTTATTATAACCACATCCTATGAAGTAAAATACTTTAATTCATTCTTTTAACCAACATCAATTAAACATCTATTATAAATCACTCACTGTGCTAAAAACACTGGAGGTAAAAATATAAATAAGATACAACTCTGAAGCTGCAAAAGCCAACAGACTTGTAAACAAAAAATTATACATCAACATCATGTGTATATACAAAGTGCCAAGGAAGGTGTCAGCTAAAATACTTTATGAAAGAAATAAAATTTGAATTGAATCTTGAAAAAAGATAAGGTAGGAGTTCCAGTTCTTCTTATTCAAGAGGAAAACAAAAGCAAAAGCAAAGAGGCATAGACATGTTTCAGAAGACTAAGTACTTGCAATGAATTTAAAATCTGCATTCACCCATTCTATCCACCATGCTTCTTTGTTCCCTATGCATGCCCCACCACTACTGATGAGGACCTCATCAAACCTTTCTTTCTGTCTTACGTACTCAGCACAGATATCTTTTTGTGCTTTAAAAATTTAGCATCTGTACATCAAATTATGAGTTCTCCAGTCTTGAAATCCTGCTTACAGATTATGTTAATTTTGAACCTATTGCATTGCATAGTAACACCCTACTAGAGAGTGAAAAAAAGAATAATAGAATCAGTCAAAAAATCCAACTTGGTTCAAATCAATATCAAGTAATAAGATTGACTTACCAACTACCACATTTTCCTGAATATTTTTCATACACTATTTTAATCACAGAAATAACATTAATAATTACAGAAGAGTAATCAGTACTGCCCTTTTCTTTAGAAAATTAACTATGTATGTGGTTGTTGAAATAAAAGCCCTCTCAAGGATCCAATGGCAGGCTAGGAGTTGAGAAGAATAAACCCCAAAGAAACTCTCATTTTTAAAAAGAGCCTTTCTGTTTTCACTTGCTGTTTCTGTTAACAATCACCAAATAATCATTTATTTATTTATTTCCACAGATAAAATAATACAATGTATATATGGTATATTTCACATAATTTATAAAAAGGAAATCAAGTTATTTCTTTATAAAGGATAGTTATCAGTTATTTTAAAATTAAATTTCTTTCATTTTATTTATGTGCTTCAATTTAGTTTTCTTTTTTGTGTGGAAATTGGTGCATGTTATGTTTAATAAATTTGGTTGAAAAACATGCAATCGCATATTTTCAGAAAGGGTAGTAATATTGAGAATTCAAACTTTCAAACTGAGAGTATATGTATTCTAAATGAATAATAATTTTTCTCCTTTGATATTCTCTTTAACTACTATAACTATAATGCAGCATCTCTCCTACACTGTAACATGGAACAATATTTGAGATCAATTTTTAAGCACTCAGCATTCCAGGGTAAAAAATATGAAACTAAAGCCATATTAAAGTGATCATATCATTTCAGTTACAGGAGCTTTTCATACATATTAGTTCTGTATTATGCATTTCTAACAGTCTATTGTGAATATGTAGAATCATACAGTTAATATTAAAAGAGTACTCCACAATAAAGAGCTAGATATGACATCAAAAGACAAATACTATATATTTCTAAGAACTAACATGGGTTAAATGAGACAAACTAAAATACAAAAACAAAGTAAAATAAAACTAAGCAAAAACAAAGCTGCTTACTGAAGATTAACACAGATAACAGAAGGGCATAGTTTTGAAGATCTGATAACGCAGCAGGGAGCCCCTCTGGAGTAAATACTGAAATTACTGAAAGTGGGCCTTCTATTTACTTTTTGCTATAACACACTAACCATAGTTTTCAAAATAACTATAACAGCTAAGAAATAGCAACCAAATGTACTTTCAAATTAATGACATTAAGGACAATAAATTTCAAAAAAATCTAAGGTTAAAAGATTACAATTTTAACCCCCCCTTTCTCTCTCCTTTCTCTGTTTTTCTGTCACTCCATTGATATGTGCACATATACATATTTATAATTAATTGATTTTAGGAAGCTGGTAACAAAAAATTAATAAAATTTTGTATAAACAAACTTAGAGGGCCTTTCTATTCTGTTGGCATTTACTTTTTACATATGAAAATTCTGTAGACCAACTTCACTAGACACCAGAGTCTGCTCAGATATTTTGGTAAACAAAGAACCTTGTCAGTCTTGTTAAATTCAATAGGCCGAAAGGGATGTCTTTTAAATAAATAACTGAATCATCACCCTATTGTTCCTCATACCCTAAATCATTACTATATATATATATATATATATATATATATATATATAAAACATTCTTTATGCTTACCTTTTCACTGACAAAAGTTCTGATTCCCTGACTTTGTCCTACCAAAATGCACTAACCTCACGCTAATTACATAATTTGACAATACATACTCTTTAAAAATAAAAAATCCTAAAATATCCCCCCACTTTGTTTCTAAATAGACATCACTCATTTCAGATTTCTTACTTACTCCCAGAAAAGAATAATTATCAAAATAAGCAAAATGTTGCACAGTTCTTATTTGGGAGAATAACCTGACTAAAGCAGACCACTCACTAATAAAGTGCAACTTAATAAATCATGTGGAATCTTATTTTGTTCAAACCCTTACTAACTCCTAGCACCATCTGTTACCATCAAAACTATATGACAAGATATGATATATAATTAATAGGTAAACAACAATCTAATTAAAATGGACAAATACTCCATGTTCCTGCCATTTGGGAGCTCTAATTACAGACTAAATTTTAAGCTTGAATTAAATATTTAAGCTGGAAAATTAACTTTTCTTCTCGAGCCTTGAATACATTAATACAGATATGTGAAGCGACTTCCTGATGGGAACTTAAACATGTAATTTAGTTTCATCAAAGCAGTTACTAATTGTTAAGCAGCAGTACCTTACCATATGTACACAATAGCTATTTAGAGCTGAGAAGGTGGTTCTAAAGCACCCCTTTGCAACCCTTTCCTGACATAAATACAAAATGTATATACAGCACAGCAGTAAATACTACACATTGAAAATAAATTTTACTTAGAGTCTTCAGCTTTCAATGCTTTCTGAAGAAAAGTAGAAATTGGTCTAAATAAACAAAATATGCCTGTATTTGACAAGGTACAAACCACACACAAGTATAAAAGGCCAAAAATATTCAAAAATAGCATCTAGGCATAAAATTCTTAGATTACAGAAAATTAATTAGAAAAAAAACACCCTGACCTATTGAATCAAAATAATGAATTAAGACAGTATACTAATTCTTTTCTTCCTACCTCTTCTCTTCGTAGAAGATAACAGACTTTGGTAATAACATTCTAGAAAGCATTAAGAAAGATGACAACTTAAAGGTGAATGTTATTGTACATTTGTGTGTCATTCATTTTTGAATGTGCTAAAATTAAGATTTCTGAACAAATGACAAGCATCCGTTTAAAAAATAAATTCTATAAGAATATAAGAAATATACATTTTCTCACTGCTATTTTATATATAGCAAATAAAGAAAATGAGAGCTGGCTAAAGAAAGCACTTCTAAAAAAATAGGTTATTCTCATTCTTTGTAAACATAACAAACAATGGCAGGTCAAATATATTAACCTGTGTGTGTGTGTGTGTGTGTGTGTGTGTGTGTGTGTGTGTGTGTGTGTATGTATATATATATATATAAGTTTGGTTTTGAAAATAGAACACTGTCAAGGGGTTGGTGCAAACTGGTTTTTGTTTATATGTTAAACATTTCTTTGTTAAGCCTCAAACAGCATAACTGTTAGGTTATGCAGAAAATGACCTCATTTTTATAATTACGCAGAAATAGTAGTATACTGCATTGTTTAAAATTCGAGGCCAAAGACAAATATGTAACACTTACTTACATTAAATCTCTCATCTTTGAAATTTTTACCAGATTTTAAGTGAATTAAAACTCAAATCATAAAAAGATCAAGATCTTCATTCAAGAATGAAATGGAACTTTTTGTTCTGTCCTGACAATAGGAAATGTATTTATTTTATAATAATTATTTTTGTTCTAAGTATTTGCTCAATAAGCCAATTTTTTCCTACAAATTTTCCTTATATTTCCTCTTTCCAAAAGTTGCAAAAATTTTTACTCATGCTTCAATGTTTACTCATCTAAACTAAAGAACATTTGCTGTGCCTAGTATATTAGTAATCCCTACCTATCTGAATATGAGGATACTTCCAAAATTTCATAAAATATCGCAGATCAGCCCTACATACACATAATTAAATGTACTTTTAGTCTTTGCTGACAATATACAATAACTAAATATACACAAATACGTTGGTTCAAAGATGCCAAGATGCCTTGTCATTCCCTTAAAGTGTCATAAAGATTTGTAGCCATAGACTGGCAAATACCTACAGGAAAAAAAACAAGGACACTCTTTGAACAACTAATCCTTTGAAGTATTTATTTCCATGTTATTCTATATCACACAATATTAGCTAATGAAGTACTATCAGCAAATATTACCAAAAGAAAAAACTCTGTCCTAAAAGATTTGATGGATATACAAAATCTGGCTGATTCACATTTAAGTAGCATGGTTCTTTTAGATATTAAATCAGTCAACTGGAAGATAACAGAAGTTCCTCCATAATGTAGGCTAGAAAAGTCTATTCAATTTTATTTAAAATCTGTATGTTGTAAAAGTACATGCCATGGAATTTACTGGAATGACAACTATACAGATATGAAATTCATGACATATTGATTCAACATATTGAACTGGTTTTTAAAACCAATTTATATAAATGATTATAATAGTCTATATTATGTTTAGCCCTTGAGGCATATGGTAGTAAATTTGAATTTAATTTTAAATAAATTTACATAAATATAAAAAGTTCAGTAATTTTTATCCACCCTGCATATGAAACAGAACAAATAAAAAAACAAGAGGATTGTACTTTACAAATGACTTGAAGCTGAAGTTCAAGCACTAGAAATTTAAGCTTATTTCTTAAGAAGAAATGAAGAAATTATTGACTTTTATAAGAAAAATAATTTCACCGATGGAGAAGGCAAAACTGAGTGTTAGGCAATAAATGTTTACAGATTTATAATTTATGTACTTAGTATATGATTTACATTTACTATATATCCTAAAAATATTAATGTAACTCAAACAAAATCTCACTGATGTATGGTATACACATATTTAGATGCAACTAATTAAAACAGGAATACAGTAACTCTACTTTGGAGAACTTCTGCATTTTACAAAGTGAAAATATTCTTAAAGACTGTCAAGTTTTCTTTGATTGATACTGGAAACTCAGAGATTCCACCTTTGTTAAGGATACTTCTAACTTCCCATAAGCAGGACTCGAACTCTAACTTAGAGGTTAAGCCAGAAAACATACAGGCTCTGAACATGGGGCATAGACATGGTGTGAAATTAAGATTCTTAATAAAAATTTCCTCCTTGACCTCACCTCATCCCTAGTTTCATCAAATAATTAACAGGCCCAGATATCTACAAATTCTAAATACATTAAGCAAAAAACCAAGATGCAATCACTAAATTTCACAGCTCTCCAATGGAACTCAGATCCAAACACTTCTGTTTATGACACTATTTTCTCCATGATTTTATTCTGAAAATTTTCGCACATTCAGAGAAGCTGAATGTTACAGTGAACACTTACAGACCCACCAGATAGATTCTATAACTGACATTTTACTATACTTGTTTCATCGCTCACCTATTCATCTGTCCATCAGATCATCATTTTTATGCATTTCAAAGTAGCAGATGCTATATTACTTTTTCAACTCTTTCAATATTATATTACAAATATTTTTTAATATACAAAAAAGGTGAAAGAATTTTACAGTTAAACGCCCACTAAATCTTCAATTACACTTTAGTGTACTTGCTTTATAATGTGTGTGCATTTATCCATCTTATTCATGTCATTTTATATTATAAATTAATTATAAATTACATTATATTAATATTAGTCCACACTATTAATATTATTTTGTGCCTAAATTATTTATTGCAATTCCTGATTTCCTTCTGCAAGAGAAGACCTACTGAAAAGTTGTTTGTATTTAAAATCAGTACCTTACTTTTATTACTTTCAGTTCAAAAAATGTTAGTTACACATGCTTTCAATGCTCTTCCACTTCTCTAATTTCTCTAGCAGGTATAAAGACATAAACAAACCCTTAAGAAGAAATAACACACTGCTCTTTTTTGGAAAATGAAAAATGAAATATTTTCTTAGGTTATTGGAGAAATTGAAAAAAACATAAAAAATAAATTCTTAGAAAAAACAACTGCACTCCTTGATAACTGATTAGTTAAATCAATCACGAAACTTGATACACAAATGGCTCTGAAAAGTGCTTTGCAGAAAAGTTACACTACTAAAATTAGGCAATTATGATATCTTTATATATTTTCATGTTATTTATGGTTGTGATCTATGACACATACATATAATTGTCACTTTCTGCTGGCAAAATTTTATTCCTAATTCACATAATGGAATTTCAAAATATCAGTATTTCCTGGAGTTTGACTATTAATCTGAAACTAATATACCATCTTAACATCACAGTTCCCTTTGTTCTTAAGCTCTCTTACTCCCTCCCTCATTACAAGTGCTTTCAAACTCACTGAAACATCTGGTTCTTTGATTTCATTTAATTTCAATCCCTTATTCCCCTTCTAGTTTCACTCTCTTCCCTATCAATCCTAGACTATATTAGTGACTATTTCAACTAATATCTTACCAATACACTGCTCTCTCTTGGTCCACATCTATCAGCTGTATCTTCCCTGAAAACCTTCCAACTCTTGCTCAGTCACCTGCTTTAACTCCACTCAACTTGTGGAAAGCAGAGGAAATATGGGCCAATAGGAATTCCTTTGACTTTTCACTAATTGAAACACCCACATCCACCGTGCTGGCCAAGGAGGTGCACCGCTCAGAGGGAAACTGCTGGGAGGAGTGTAGTTGGCTGACAGGTTCTGCAGTCACACCTTCAGGATCCATAGTAGTTCATGCCAAGGTCATACTCACCCCAGCCAAAGAGAGCGATGCTAGAAGAAGGCCGTTCTTGACCAACATAGGGCATCACAAATGGGTAAAACTGGCTCAGCCCAACCCCAGCACCCCCTCACCACTGCTCAGGCTGAGACTCTCTCAAAGCTGCACGGGCTATCTGAGGCAGTTTCTCCCTGGTCTGTGTGCTTCCTCCTCTCCTATCACAGATGTCAGACCTGAATTATGGCTTTCCCTGCTTACTCCTGCTCTCTCCCCCTTAACGTCCAAAGTTTTCCCCTGATAAATTTCTTAAAACTTCCACTGCTATCTCAGCATCTGCTTCTGTCACATCCACTCTTTTCATATTTCCAGTATTATCAGTAATAAAAAATTAAAAAAAAAAAGTTAATGCTCCTCCTGTACAAACGAATCCCTCACTAGCCTTGGCTCTAAATGTGTCTCATCTTTTCATATACCTTGCTACAAATTTAACTATTTTAACTTGCATCCTCTCTCCTTTATTGTCCACCTCTCCCCCTCCTGGCCCTTTTTCATCAACATGTAAAAATGCTGAAGTCACTCTAAAATTAAGAACAACCAACTCTTACAGCCCTGAATCCTCCTCTAACAGCCAGCTCTTTACAGGCAATAATATGAATATTCAGTATGAAACAGTACCTTCACTGGTACTTTATAATGCCTCAGTCTTGATTTATATGTCAACTACCCTGCAAGCTGACTTAATGCTCCACACCAAACCACTCCAACTGCTTACCGAGGCACACCGGGAGTGCCAAATTCATTAGCACTCTTCAGCACTTCACTTCAGAGCTCTCTGTTCTCCACACTCCCTTTCTTGTTTCTGTCTCCTGTTTGTCTTCAGTCACACCATTACACACTGTTGCCCTCCACCATGTCCTCAGCATATTCCTCTTTTCTCATCAAACAGTTTGAGAGCAGTCAATCTGTCCAAAGTCCCCTCGTCATCTACCTATATTCCTTGGGCACTCTAACACACACACACAAATAAATATACTTATTTACTTTGTTTTACCAATGCCTAAGAAGTCAATGCTTGGAAAAGGCTCAGCAAATAATTGTTAAATAAAT
The DNA here is from genome assembly GCF_030020395.1 of Manis pentadactyla. Classification (NCBI taxonomy): domain Eukaryota; kingdom Metazoa; phylum Chordata; class Mammalia; order Pholidota; family Manidae; genus Manis; species Manis pentadactyla. Next base: position 50,249,453 of record NC_080032.1, on the reverse strand, counting down.
TCATGCCAAAATTTGTGTTAATGATTCTAAGCATACATATCTTACTGTAGCTGATCTCCTAGGCTTGAGAGATCCATATATTTAATCATTTCCTAAATTTATTTAATCAACAAGATACCTAAATAGAATTCATCCTCTCCCCATTCAGACTGTCCCTCTTGCACAAAGGAATCATACCACCAACCATTTGTCCAAGCCAATTATCTGTATTTTCTTCTAGACCTTGTCACATCCAATCAACTGCTAAATCTGATCAATTCTACCTCCTAAATTAGTCCCTCTTTCCTCTCACTCCTGACTCTGTCTTAATTTAGTGTTTCAACTTCTTGCTGGCTCTTGAGATCTCCCTCGAATGCACTTACGTGTAAAGGTCACTTGAGTGCTCTTTCTAAAATTCAAATCTGATCATACCACTCCTTGGTTTGAATTCCTTTAGTAGGTCACAATGCCCAGCACTGCCATCTGCAGCTCTTTCTAACCTCATCTGTCTACCTTCCTCTTCTCTTATTTCCTTCAAGAAAAAGTAACCCTGAACTTGTAGTACAATCCAAAGACTTTTCAAAAATCTAGATATTTGTATCTGCAGTCTCAGGTCTCAATACTATCCAATATGCAAACCCAAACGACTTGTATCTTCTCAACTATACTTTAAGTTTTCAGTCATTTCTGAGCCACTATAGACCATATTTCCCTCTCCCTGTAGTCTCCCTGCAACCACCATCCCAACTCCGAGCTGGTTTTTAAGTACACTTTTTCTGGGATCCACTATCTCCCATGCATGACTAGTCATACAACTCATCACACTAGATGTTAGTTCTTCTAATTGCCACTCTCTGTCCTATTAACTACAAGCTCCTAAGGGGAAGAATCATATTTAACTTTGTTAAAATATAGAGGTAGGAAAAGGATGGCTAGAGAGATGGCCAGTGAATAGGAATCCACCTGGCTAGAAATTACCAGTGAGTTTATTCCTAAGGCAGGAGAGTTTGTTCTTTATGTCATATGACTATAAGGTGAAAAACAGTAACTTTTCTTGCAAGTTCCAAACTCAATTAATAATCTATTTTAGAAGGTAATGTGTACCAACAAAGTATGAATGTAAATAACACAAAGAATGGACTAGAGGAAAAAAACAGTAATACAAATTTCTGAAAATAAAAGCAAATTTTAAACAAAATGTACAGTGAATACCAACATTATTGGTAGTTCAATTTCATTCAAAAATTGATATACATTTAGAAATTAAATTCCTGGCTTTATAAACATGATGAATAATTAAGTACTTTAGGTAAATATATGTTTCCCATCAAGCACTTTATGAAAAAAATTTTTCCTCAAATCTCCATTACTAATAAATTCTGAAGTATTCAGCCCCTAAAAATAGAAATCTTTATTTTCCTCATAAATTGTGTATTTCTTGGATTTTAACCTGTCCTTGTAGGTATTTTATATTCTGGTGAAGGAAAAGGAAACAAATGTATTTAAAACTGATCTATACAACAACTATATCTCAATCTTAAAAAATAAAAATATCCTAGGGAGGAAAGGTGAAGAGGCTTTCAAAGCATGATGGAAATAAAAATGGGACAAGGATTGAGGTGGTATGGTGTAGATTTCAGGTAATTTTAAGCACTGGATAATTTTAATCCAGAATGAAGCTCTCAATTCAATTATAAATATATTTTAAAAAATAGCACACTATACCTTAGAGAATCAAGATGATGGCATTTTTGAAACAAACAACAGAAAGAAAAAAAAAACCCTCTCCTTATGTTGCATTTGTTCAATTTTGGGGACCTCTGCTGCAGGTGGTCCTTGAGATAATATAAAAGATTTCTAAAACAAAATGGATAAATATGACCACTTATTTAAAATCCAGGCAGTTTTTCAAAACTCTATTTCTATTCAGAGTGTCCAATTACCTACAAGATATATACAGGCTGCAATACAAGGTATTATGATTGACTGATTTTTTTTTAAACAAAAATACTAGCACATATACATACAAAATAAATCTTATCTCCCTTCAAAGTATCCATTTTGGGCAGCTATACATCAATTCTACTAAAGAAAATTCAAAAAGAGGCACTCCTAAAACACTTTAATGGATTATGTATACATCTTCCCAAGGGGACTACTTCAAAGGGAATAACACACATTTGAATAAATAGGTTCTGATATGTTTGTTTAAAAATAGGCCTCACTAATTTATAATCACATGTAATATAGAAAACAAACTGTAAAGATGTTCTCTGGACAAATAAATTTTCACTTGAATTTAATACTTTCAAAATAAATCTTTTCTTGCCACCCAATAGTAAGAAAATGGAAAGTGGTAAGGGATCGGAAGGTAAGTATTATAAAATCAAATAAGGATAAAAGCCCATTATATTCTCTACCTTTTGAGAATTAAGACTATTAAGGGGGGAAAAAAAAACCTGACAACTACAGCAAGCATTCTATAACAAACAGCAACAAATTCACTGAGGGCAGTCTTTAAAGTCTACACCTAAAAATTTCTGTTTTACAAAGCTTTGCTTCATCTTTTACTTAGAGCTGTAGTTATGAAGAAGAAGCTCCAGTAAACATAGACACAACAATTACTATATCTATGAATCTATAGAAACATCCACACATTTTAAAATGTATCTTTTCTCTTTGATTCATCTTAATCTTAAAAATGCTTTCCATTTCCAAATAGTTACTAAAAACAATTTTAAATACAAAGGCATGAAATTTTACCCTTCTTGTTAGGAAAATGGTACAAAACAATTATTTTGGCCACAAATCCTGGTGTTCAATGTCTTCACTCAAACCACTGCAATTAATATGAAATTCTAAATACAGAATATAATGCCACATAAATAGTATAACAGCCAAGTCCTGTCTAAGAAGCCATATGTTTTTTCCCATTGTTCAAAAAAAGGAGATGACTTCCCGTCACTTATGTTTCTGATTAGCAAGGTGATTTATGCCACAATCACTAAAAATGCCAGCAAGTGAATGAGAAAATGCATAGTGACTGCACCAGATGTGCACAATAAACAGGAATCCCATTGTAATCTCTGGTACTTAGTTTATATGAAGGTAATGTACGAAACACTCTTGGATATGGCAAAGTCACTCTTTTTTTACATTTGACTATAAATGATATGAAATAAATTGTGTGTTTTATACTTTATAGCATGCATACATTGATAAATTAGGGACCATTTTGTATCCCAACTTATCTACAAGACAAACCTGGCTAAGATCATGGGGATTAATTGCTTCAGAAGTGTGAAATGCAGCTTTTCCATTCTTTTCTGCATACTCAGTGAAGAAACAATGATTAATCACTGTTTAACTATTCTCTTGAGGATGTACAAGATTGCCAAAGCAGGACTTATCCTCATAAATCCAAAAAACACAGGTTTAGAATTGTTGCCAACAACTGAAAGAACATGAACTTAAACCCATTTGTTATCAGATTAAAATAATGTCAAGGTTTTAGAACCCCACTCCTACACAATTCCCTTTTAATTGGTGACTACAATAGGAAATTAGATTAACATATAAGATACAATGAAAACACGTGTATTTTACAAAAGTAATAATAAATATATTTTTTCAACTATAAAATATCCTCAGCCCAATAATATAAAACAAACTACTACTGAAGTTGAGCTAATAATCTCCCTTAGCTAAATAAATGCTTCAATTCCTTTGTGCTATTTATAAAAATTAAGATATAGGCTATCAGATGAAAAACATTTTTAAATGACTATTTCACATGGAAAATGGCTACTTATTTCAAGAAATTTTATTCCAACAGCTGAATGGATAAAATTATTTAGTTCCAGTACTACTGACATAAATATGTCTTTGTAAGACTGAAAATGTAAAATTCCAAACTTTAAGCCTATGCTATAAATGGTCTAAAAATATGTAATACTTTGAACATAAGTACATAAGAGAAAGGTTTCAAATATATTCCATGTAATCTAGGCTTTGAAAATGTCTTCAGCCAATATTCACTAGATGCTGAAAAAATTCAGTCTTTGAGGCAAAATTAGTTTATCTCATTTATAAAATTATGAATACATATTTTTAATACCTGAAAACTTATTCTGTGTCAGTAACAAAATGCCAGTATCATAATGGTTAAATTATTACAAATTAAAGATTTTTAAAATCCCCGTTTAAGTAGATCAGCTGTTCACAGACTACAAAGTATTCCTAAATGGGAATAACCTACAGTAAAAGCTTCAAATTTCTATGTAAACTAGAACTACAGTCACCTCTCAGTTACAAAGGTTCATTCTGTTTGTCTGCTTATTTGTTTATACAACTTTCCTTTCCAATTCATGACCTTTCCAATTCATGGTCTAGTAGGTACCATGGAAGATGAGCAGAACTACATAGAAGAGGATGTGATAGTGTTCATTAATTTCACTCTTAAATCTTTGTAAAAGCAAGTAAGAAGAGAAGGTGAAACAAAGTCTGTATTTTCCACATTTTATTTTTATCTACAGGTGGCTCCTTCTATTATAAAAAAGTCTAGTGTATGTACATTATAAACCTAAAATAATTTACAATAAACTTAGCAAACAAAAAAAGGAAAAAGAAAATTGATATTCCTTACACCATCAAATTTAAAAATGAAAACATCTGAAAATGACTATTTAAAAGTTAGCTGAGTATATACCAGAGTACACAGTTAATAAATATTTCTTGATCAAAAGAAGAGATGAATTCAAATTTACTCTACTCTTGAAGCTGATGACATTTTGAAGTCTATAAACAGAAAATTACCCTTTCAACTTCTCTCTACATCCCTAAACATCTTCTCCCACTTAAAATTTTTTAATTCAATAAAACATATTTGAGAACCATATTTGCATGTTACTCAAAATACAATACTAGCACAAAACCCCACAAAGAAAAGTTTGCCTTGTTTAAATTAGAAAAATTATTAGGGTGGGATTCGAGGTTTGAGAATGGACATCAGTATTAGTTTGCAAAGGAACACAAGTGTGGCAGTATGAGATAGTTAGGATTTCTGCACTAAGATTTTTACAAACAAGTTTGTATTTATAAAGGTAAAGTCACTAAAAATGGTTTAAGTCAGTTACCTAAACATAGAAGCCAAGTTCCAGATGACAAACTGCCAACTCACTGAAGAAATGTATATGCAAAGTCCAGATACGAAGACAAACTAAATGATGTTCAATCAGGGAATCAGCTAAGATGGTGAAGACCTGTGACATATGAACTATTTTTCTACAAAAAGGAAAATTTCCAGAAGGCCCTTCTCAGAATAAGTCCACGAAGTACTGGGCATCCTAGCCACAAATAGATGTATCTCACATATTAAACTATAATTCAATGTGGGTATATACCAAAAGGAAATGAGAGAGAACTTTTATCTTGCTTAAAAGGGTATGCAATAAGCTAGAACCTGTATGTAGAGGGAATAAAAATAAATTTATAAGAAGCACAAGTATGTTATTTGTAACTATTACTTCCAGAATAGTAGATGCTCCCATTCACATTACTAAGTAAACTGACAGTATACAAAATACACTGACTCTCAGTAAAAGTGAACAAGTGAGTGTATGGATATACAGGATGTATTACTCAAAATGTCTTGCAACTCAGTGACCCAGGAACTTGTGTCAAGTTTTGGCAACAAGCAGGATCTATAAAGGATAGAAATCAGTTATTTAAATCCAAGCGGTTTCCCACTAGAAAGCATTGAAGGGAGTCCTAAGCACAAGGCTGCTCAGTTTTTTGGTTTTACAACCACTCCTCTCTTACCTTTTATCCTTCCTAAATTAAGCTTTACGGTATTGGAGTACCTCAAACAAGATGCTTAAAATCATGTCACAAACCACCGTAAGCATTATGTACTATGCCAGAGGGGGAGCTATGTCACTACAGAGAGCTGGGAACTTGAGCAAGAATGGGTAGGAAGAGCAACATTATTATTACCCAGAAGCACATGGTAAGAGTGATCCCAAAGATCACAGGAAGAAAATGCTAGAATGCTAATGCTATTTTATATCAGCTAGTCACTGTGTTCCTAGGCTCAGGTAACTCAGAGAAATAAGGAACACAATAGACCCTTGCTTGCCATTCAAAGATTTTTACATTCATGATTTCAACCCTGGCCCAATCAATCCAGGGAATGAAATAATTTTTTCATTTTTCTAATAAGGGACTTTGAACCATAAGCTCCTATGGCTGGTATGAGAAAGGAGTTAACAGCTTTGCTTCTGATCTTAATGTAGGTTGGTGGTTCTCTAGAACACACTGTAGGAATATTTACACACTTGAGATTTTTCAAAAACTGAAGATGCCTGTTTTATAATTCCATTAATGGAAGCCTCTCTTAGACACAAAATTCCTGACCTGGAAGCCACCATTCATTTACACTGGTAAAACAAAAACCACAAAGGGGTGAACAGAATAGGATAAGCCTAAAGTGGGAAGCAGCCAGTCATGGAGCTTCTTGCATGTCACATAACCTAGATGAGCACATAACAAAAGATTTTTAAAGATGGGCCTGTACACTGTGCCTTCTTTCCCATTATCAAGAAGGATGAACAATCCATGCTCCTGTTGAAGGCCAATCTCTCCACTTGTGAACATTGCTTCAGCAATGCTCCACTCTTTCTTGTATCCTAAATTCATTTCTCTTTACTGGAGCACTCCCAACCCTGATATAACTTGCTTCTCTTCTACTTAAAAAAAAAAACAAAACCAAAACTCCTCTCTCAACCCCAACTTCCTCCCTTAAGGTGACACATGTTCTCCTCCAACTCTCCCATCTACTGACTACAATCACATTTTGTCCTCTATGTCACCAAGGTCTTCTCAAAGTTACCAATGACCTCCCACCACTAAATCCAACAGTCAATTCATAGTTCATCTGTCACTTCACCTTCAGCAACATTTGTCACAGACGATCACTTGCCTTCCTAGAAACATTTACATCACTTAGCTTCATTAGCTTTCAGACCGTCTGAACACCAAATGAGTCTTCCACTTTCCTCACTGGTTTTTCCTTCTCTGGCCTCTAATACTTCCTCCCCTCTCCAATTCCTTCACTTAAAAAGTGCCCAAAGCTAGGAATTTCAATTGCCTCTGGAAACATACTGTACTACCTGGATTGTATCAACATTACCCCTTTAAAATACCATCTACTACTGACATTTCCACAGTCTGTCCATCACAGAACCATCCCCTGAATTCTGGACTAGTATATCAGTCTCCGTCTCCACCTCTCCACTTGAATGTCCAATAAACAACTCCAACTTATCATGTCCAAAACCAAACTCCTGCTTTTCCTCCTAAGGTACACCTTTTATAATCTTCCCCAGATTCTTCACTAAATGAAACTCTTAATCTTTCCTGTTAGTCAGATCAAAAACATGAGGAGAGTCATTTTTGATTCCTCTTTCTCTCATAACTCAAATGCAATCCATCAGCAAATCCTACTGTTTAAGCCACAATTATCTCTCATCTCTAACCTTTGACACAGTCCGTCTGCTTCTACCCCTGCTCCCTTAAAATTGATTCTCAATCCAGCAAACTGTAATTATTCTGAACTATAAATCAGATGGTGATACCTGCCAATGGCTCCTAAGCTCATTCAGAATAAAAGCCAAATACAAGTCTTTAAAAGTCCTAGTTTCCCAGTTACATCTCTCTAATTTAATCCCTACTACTCTCCCCTCACTTTGCTACAGCCACACTGACCACTGTTGTTCCTTGAACACATCAGCAATATTCTTACATCACAAACTTTGTACTTCTTATTCCTTCTGCTTGAGTGCTGACTCCCTCATCTCCATCAGGTCTTTACTAAAATGTTACCTCTCTGTGAGATTTCCCTGACCACTCTGACTCTCTATCCTCTACTCCTGGCTTTATTTCCCTTCATAGCACCACTACCTAACCTACTATATTTTTTATCTTACTTCTTGTAAATCTGTCTACCGTAAATTGTAAACTTAATCAAATTAAGAAATTTTCTCTATTTTGTTTTCACTGTAATATCTCCAGGAATACTCTTAAGTAAGACTGGGTTCATATTCCTCAGGAGAAAAATGAGGAAAGTCTAATAGGAAAAAACTGAGTAAAGTCTTCAAATGTCTGAGAAAAATTATTCTAGAAATAAATATATACCCAGCTAAAGAATCCATTAATTTTAAGCATGAAATTGTTCTAAAATAAACAATTCAGAAAAATCATCTTTCACTATTTCATCTTCTGAATATTTATTTAAAGAAATCTAATAATAAAGATAACAATGAAATATAAAAAATATTTGAACTAACCCAGGAATACAATGAAAAGAAATCTGAGAGTGACATTTGTATGTCAGCAAAAAGCCAAGGAAGCTCTGATCTATAACAACATAGAAGGTCCAGGTTAAGTGTAATATTTCTTCAAAAAGAGAGTAGATCACCTTAAAAAATGTTATTTCATGACTTAGGAGTCTAGAAGTTGTTATATGTTATCCATAATAATAATAGAAACATAGATCTCCCATGAACATGAAGTAGAAACCTGTTAATTTAAAACTCTAGCAGAAACAAAGAACTATACACACACACACACTCCAGAAATACGAAAAAACATATAGTATGATTTTGACCAAAAAAGGAAAAGTAAGAAATCTTCTGTTCTGGAAAACAATATCCACTGGTCAGTTAATTCTGGAAGGGAAACAGAATTGATACCATGATTTGGTATATCATTTTTATACAAGAAATACTGGATATAGACATTTCTCTACAATGTTACTTTGCTGAATGAAAGTCATTCATATACTCCAAATATCAAAAAACATGGGAAATACCAAGTGTTAGCAAGATGTGGAAAAACTGGAACCCTTATACATTGCTGCTGGGAATATAAAATGCTGCAGCTGCTGTGGAAAACAATTTGGTGATTCCTCAAGAAGTTAAACAAAGAATTACAATATGACATAACAATTTTACTCTGAGGTATAAAACTAAAGGAACTGAGAACAGGTATTCAAAAAAAGTACATGTACGCATAAATTCATTGAAGCAGTATTTACAACAGCCAAAAATGGAAGCAAACTAAGTATTTGTATTTGTATCTACATAGGAGTATTTTCAGCTATGAAAATCAATAAAGTACTGAAACATACTACAACATGTATAACCCACGGAAATATTATACAAAGTGAAAGAAGCCAGACATTAAAGGTCACATACTGTATGATTCCATCTCCATGATATATTCAGAACAGATAAATCTGTAGAGCAGAATGCAGATTGAAGGATCTGAGGGGACTGGGAGAAGGGAGAATGAGCAGAGATTATGTTAAGTGTGAGGTATTTTACCTTGGGGTGATGGAAATGTGCAGAAGTAGAGAGAAGTGGTGGTTGCACAATACTATAAATATACTCAATGGTACTGAATTGTTCAATTAATTTCATGTTATGTAAGTTTCACCTCAGTAAATGATCTTAAATAAAAAGATATTCTGCTTATAGATCGTCCTTTTCCTGTTTTCTTATTTTCAGATTTCCATATTCTTCTTTAACATTGGAAGGCTCTTAGGAACTAATATTTCAGGTTTTGAAAAAACATTTATCTGAGGTTCTCGACTCATTTAAGTTTTATTTCTGTCTCTTTTCCCTCTGTTAATTAACTTCAAGTAAAATTTTAAAAAAGAGGTTATATTTTTCAAATGTTAGCTCAGTTCATCTCTACATGATGGGATTAGGGTTTTTTTTCTTTTAAAAAATTTTTCTTTTGTTCAGCTTTGTTGAGGTATAACTATCCTCAACATGTAATACAATTGTAAGTGTACACTGTGATTTGATACATGTACACATAGTGACATGACTCTCTCACCATCTAGTCAATACATCCATCACTGCACTTACTTATTGAGTGAGAACACTTAAGTTCTACTCTTAGTAAATTTCAATTATATAGTAGAGTGTTATTACCTATAGTCACCATGTTATACATTAGATCCTCAGACTTTATGCCTTCTATAGCTGGATGTTTGTACCTTTTCACCAACCTCTCCCTATTGCTTGTTACTACCCATCCCCTGTTTCTATGAGTTTGACATTTTTCTTTCACTTTTTATAGATACTGCATGTAAGTGATACTAGTTTCTGTCTTTTTACCAACCTCTTCCTATTTTTCCCACCCTATCCCACCTCTAGGTATCTAATTTTCTCCCCTCTGTTTCTATGAGTTTGACCTTTTTTTCCCACTTTTTATAGATTCCAATGTAAATGATACCATGCAGTAGCTATCCTTCTGTCTGGCTTAATTCACTTAACATAATGTCCTCAAGGTATATCCATCTTGTTGCAAATGACAGGATTTCTTTCTTTTTCATATCTAAATAATATTCCCTTGAATATATATACCACCTCTTCATTGTCCACTGATGGACACCTAGGTTGTTTCCATATTTTTGGCTATTATGAACAAAATTGCAATGAACAGGAGTGCTGATTATTTCTTTAATATACTGTTTTCATTTCCTTGCCAAGTTAGTTCTATTTTTGAAGGAACTCCATACTGTTTTCCATTATGAGTGCACCAATTAACATTTCCACCAATAGTGCACAAGGATTCCCTTTCCTCCACATCTTCATCAGTACTTGTTATCTCTTGTCTTTTTGATGATAGACATTATGAAAGGTGTGAGGTGATATCTCATATGGTTTTGATTTGCATTTCCCTGATCATTAGTTATGTTGCATACTTTTGCATATATCTCTTGGCCATTTGTATGTCTCCTATGAAAAAAGGTCTATTCAGTTCCTCAGATAATTTTTTAATCAGACAGTTTTTTTGTTATTGACTTGTGTGAGTTCTCTATATATTTTGGATATTAACCCCTCACCAAATAAATGATTTGCAAATATCTTTTCCTATTCATTAGGTTGCCTTTTCATTTTGTTGATGGTTTTCTTTGCTGTGCAACAACTTTTTAGTTTGCTGTAACTCTATAATTTGTTGATTTTTGCTTTTGTTGCTTTTGCTTTGGTGTCAAATTCAAAAAAGCATTGCCAGGAGCAATGTCAAGTAGCTCAACACACTTGCTTCTAAGATTTTATGGTTTCATGTCTTATACACTCATCTTTAGTCCACTTAACATTGATTTTTGTATATGGTTTAAGAGGGGGGTCGAGTTTTAGTCTTTTGAATGTGACTGTCCAATCTCTCCAACAATATTTATTGAAGAGACTATCCTTCACCCATTGTATACTCTTGGCTCCTGTTATATTAGCATGGGTTTATTTATGAACCCTCTATTCTGTTCCATAAATCCATGTGTCTATTTTTATGCTAAAAATACTACAGATTTATAGTATAGTTTGAAATTGGGAAATATGATGCCTCCAACTTTGTTCTTCTTTCTCAAGATTGTTCTAGCTATTCAGGGTTGTTTGAGGTCCCATACAAATTTTAGGATTTTTTTTTCTTTTTCTGTGAAAAATGTCACTGGACTTTTTATAGAGATTTCATTGTATCTGTAAATTGTCTTGGGTAGTATGGACATTTTAACAATGTTAATTCTCCCAATTCATGACCACACAGTGTCTTTTCATTTATTTGTGTCTTCTTCCATTCTTTGATTAATGTTTTATAATTTTCATTGTACAGATCTTTCATCTCCTTGGTTGAGTTTATTCCTAAGTATTTTATTCTTTTTCAAGCAACTGAAGATGCAATTGTTTTTCTGTTTCTGATAGCTCGTTGTTACTACATAGAAATGCAACTGATTTTTGCATATGATTCTGTATCCTTCAAGTTTACTGAATTCATTTATTAGTTCTAGCAGTCTTTGGTGCAGTCTTTAAGATTTTCTATATAAAATAGCATACCTCTGCAACTACAGTTTCACTTCTTCTTTTCCAATTTGGATGCCTTTTATTTCATTTACCTGCCTGATGGCTCTGGCTAGGACTTCCAGGACTGTTGAATAAAAGTGGCAAGGTTAGTTCTTTGTATATGCAGAATATTACTTCATTCCTCATCATTACTCACTGCAAAAACAACCTTGGTAAAGAGTTCAAATAAAGAACAGTTCTTTGCAAAAAAAAAGAATCAAGAGTTTGGGCATTCTTGTCTTATTCCTAATCTTAGAGGAAACTCTTTCAGCTTTTCACCACTGAATATGACATTAGCTGTGGGCTTGTCATATATAGCCTACATACATGGCTTGTCATATATGTTGAGGTATGTCTCCTCTATACACTCTGTTAAGAATTTTTACCATAAATAAATGTTGAATTTTGTCAAATGCTTTTTCTACATCTTTTGAGATGATGATATAATTTTTACTAATGTGTTACATCAGATTAATTTGTAAATGTTGAACATTCATGCATCACAGAATAAACTCCACTCGACTATGGTGTATGATCACTCTAATGTGTTACTGCATTCAGTTTCCTAATATTTTGTTGCAGATTTTTGTACCTGTGATGATCAATGATATTGGCCTGTAATTTTCTTTTCTTGTGGCATCCTTCTTTGGTTTTGGTATCAGGGTAATGTCAGACTCATAAAATGGCTTTGGAAGTATTTCCCCCTCTTCCCTCTTGGAAGACTTTGAGAAAGATTGGCATGAATTCTACTTTAAGTGTTTGGTAGGATTCACCACTGAAGCCATCTAGTCCTGGACTTTTTTGGTAGGATTTTGCTTCCTGATTCAATCTTCTTACTAGTAATTGGTCTGTTCATATTTTGTTTCACATGATTCAGTCTTGGTAGGTTGTATGTTTCTAGGAATTTATCCATTTCTTTTACATTGTCCACTTTGTTGGTATATAATGAACTTTTTGTATCTCTGTGGTGTCAGTTGTCATGTCTCCTCTTTCACTTATACTTCTATTTGAGTCCTCTTTTTTTTTTTTTAGTACTTCTAGCTAAACATTTGTCAATTTTGTTTATATATTTTTTAAAAACAGCTTTTAGTTTCATTAATAGATTCTCTTGTCATTTTAGTCTGTTTCATTTATTTCTGATCTTTGTTATTTCCTTTCTTCTAGTAAATTTATTCTTGTCTGTCCTTCTTTTCCTAGTTCCTTGAGGTATAAAATTAGCTTGTTTATTTGAGGTCTTTTTTTCTTCTTAATGTAGGTATCTATTGCTATGAACTTCCCTCTTAGGACTGCTTTTGCTACATTGAGTTAGGGATCATTTTTATCTTCTTTTTACACTTTTATACATATACATACATATATATATAGTGTGTGTGTATATATATATATATATATATATATATATATACACACACACACACACACACACATACCAAACTTTCTAAAACAACATTTTACTTTTGCAATCATAAAAAATGTCTTTGGGAAAAGATCTGAGTTATTCTAAGCTGATGAAGAGGGATTAAAAAGTTAAAAATGTTTTAAACCAGGAATGATTTGACGGCATCAGCATGCACATACAATTTACACAGAACAGAGAAGAATAAAGAAATATATACCACACTATAAATGGATGAATCTATCAAAGACTTATTCCCCTTTAAATTTTGAGACCTGACCATTTGTACCTATGTTTTTACTTCAAAAGAACCAATTATATACTCTGGTGTTTTCTAGCAGCTACACTGCTCTTTCACCACACTGTTGATAGCTTATAGTGAATGGTGAAAAAGATAAGCACAAAGAAGACAGGAGAAAAGACATCTTGACTGAAACAAAAAACAACTGCCTGATTCCATTTACTTTCCCAAAAAGTTAGTCATGAACAAATATACAAGTGATATAAAGTACGGTTATTGAAATTGCAAAGGCAATCTATTATTAGATAGGGAAATAAATTTAGTCAGGGGCACCAACATGTATTAAATGAAATATACAAAAAATATTATAGAAAAGAACACAGCACACATTCCAGGTAGGGTAAGAACTGCTTTAACTTTTGCTTCAGTTTCATTTGTACATGTATACCTGTAGAACATGGTTCATAAATGTAAATTTTATTTCTTACAATGGGTTATGGTTTAAGAAAAATTGTGAATGCTCTTTATCTGAGATATCTTCAATTCTAAATCCAATCATTCTAACTGCTACTCTTTTAAAAAATTTAATAAATGTCCTTAGCTAGAGAAGTAGGGATGTATGGAGCAAAGAAGTAAGGAAGGAAAGAAGGAAGGGAAAAACAAAGAGAAAAACATATGGGTACAAAGTAAAGTACTAAAAGTCTACTGGTGGGAAAGCATTTTTAAAGCTCCTGTGAAGGCTCAGTTAAAAGAGAAGGTAAACAGTGAGGAAAAGGAAAAGATTGGAAGCTCATATATAGATATAGGAGGTGGAAAGAAAGCAATCAAGGACCTCTTGAATAACTGTATTAAAGGGTAACATTATTTCTTGAAGGAGCCCACAATCTAAATCTGGCAGAAGGCTATAAACACACACATACATGCACACACATATATACACACACAGTTTTTGTACATGAATCTACAGAACACATTACTATAGTCAGGGTATTGTTATGAAATGAATGTTTATGTCCGTCCAAGACTTGTATGTTGAAATCCCAATTCCCGTTGCAATGATATAAGGAGTGAGTTCTCTGGGAGGTGATTAGGTCATGAAGGTGAAACCCTCATGAATGAGATTAACCCCCTTATAAGAAGAGACCCCAGGGAGCCCTCTTATTCCCTCTACCATGTAAGGACACAGTGAGAATGTGGCTGTCTATGAACCAAGAAGTGAGTTCTCACTGGACACCAAATCTGCTGGTGCCTTTATCTTGGACTTCCCAGCCTCCAGAACTGAAAAATAAGTTTTTGTTGTTTATGAGTCACCCAGTGTATGGTATTTTTGTTAGAGGAGCCCAAAAATACTAAGATAGGTACTTGATAGTATTCAGTTATGAATGCACTGTTAATAAATATATGCCTACCTTTCAGGAGAACTTTACTGATCCATCATTCTAACTGACAATTGAAAATGCATGTTCTTGTTATGGGTCAAAGATGATTTCAGGCTCAGTATAACAAAGTATTCCAAATACAAGTCTTGTTTGGCAAATAGGAAGAAGAATTAAGAAGTGAAGAACCGCTGAGTTCTCCCTCAACTGAGCTGCTGGAAAAAAGGCAAATACCTAGAAAAATAAATAAAATAGCTTTAAATATTCTTATCCCAGAAGGAACCCTAAACCAAAGCAAAAAATGAAAAATGAAGGCTAAAAACATTTATGTCATAATATTTAGGCTCTTAAGGGAAAAATATTAGCCTACTAATCACTCTACTAATCACTCTTTCCATCATCTATTCCAACTCCTGGAAAAAAAGGAATCATTTTATAATATCTACAATAAAAGGCATTACACACAAAAAAATTAAAATTAAAAAAACACCTCAATATAAAAAAATCACTTGTTACAACTTTGTTTTGCTGAAATGACACAAAAGTATTCAAATATACACACTATTCTACCACACAGTAAAATAATAGCATGTATTAAAATCACAAAAAAATGTAAATTAGAAATTTATAAAATATGAAAAAAATTCCATTGAAAATGGATTCCAAAGCATTAATAAAATGTAAAATTAGAATACCGATGCATTAGTGTGGCAAGTAAACATTTTTATGAATTAAAAATCAATTTCCATAACTTTTTTGCCTAGAGAAAAAGAAAAATATTTTATCACCTTTAATAATATACTTACATAAAGTCATATCTGACATATCTTTATATAAAATCAAGAATACAAGAATGTACATTGACTTTCTTAAATAGCTGTCTAGTTTGGGTAGAGACCTTCAATAATAATAAATTATAAACATAGTATAACTCTCCTCTAGATTTCACGGTGTTTTAGTTTACTTAACTCCCAATAACCTGTTAGAGCTTATTGGTGAAGCATATGAAAGTACAACAGTAGTTAGGTAATATAATATAAAACATAAATCTGTAATATAGAATTGAAAAACATTATGGTAATAGATCTAACTAAAATCTACTGACGTTCAAAAGAAATTACTTAACTTAAAACACATTTTCGTATCATATGCGACTAAAATCAAATTAACAAAGTATGATTTCTAAAGAATACAAACGAATGTCGCATCGATCTCTAAATAGACTTCCAAAAATTGTTTTATGTCCTTGCATTGAATACAATTCATGTTTTGTTTGTTTGATAAGAATGATTTACTAAATTGTGATGTAGCAAGCATTTCCTTATCTTAACTTTCAATCTTATCTGAAAAGCTACAAACAACACATCTCTAAATTACATCCTATACATATGAAAAATATCTAAATATTGTCAGCAGCTCCTTGGACAACAATGTAGTCACATGGTTTTTCTGTATGATTGAACAAAAAACTGCTACACCACTAAAATAAAGCATGGGTCTATTTCTTATCTTTCCCTTTATAACTCTATGGATGACTCTTTAGAGTAAAAGATACTCAAATACCTTTCAACTATTCTAACACATGATTGATAAATCCATGTTTATGTAACACTTAAAGCATACTGTCATACTACTCTGTCAATACTACTCAGAGAATGATGGCCATTTCTTCAGAAAATACAACAGTAAGCAAAAGAAGTGACACTATTATCAGTGTCCTGAGTAATTGTAATCTGTTTTCTTTCTAAATAAACACCAGGTCATTTTTGCATTTCTTACACTGTTAAGATTATAACACTATTATAATTTACTTTCTTGTTCTGACAGGATATAGCCAATGAAATTATCTCACTGACATACTATCATAGAAACTGAGGAGGAAAAAGACTACAGGCAGAATTAGGAAACACAGAAGACTATCTGTATAGTAACAACTAGACTTCCTCAACAATTAGTATGTAGAAGGAATGTTTACCATAGTTTTACTGAAAGGATATACCAGTTCTTTTTCTAGTGATTCTCTATGGAGTTGCATAAATACTGAGAAATCTAGAAATACATATACACATGCACATATAAAAATTATTGTCAGTGTATAAGTTACTGCTGCTCTGGGACTGCAATAATTTACGTAACATCTGTTTTCATATTTTTCTAATTTTTTTCCTAATTAACATGCATATTTAATGCATAAAGGCTCAGACCACCTCTTTTTCTGCTGACTATGCCTCTTTATTTTTGAAGTTGTGCATTCCTAGGGAGAATTCAGGATAGATGGAAAGCAAAATTTTATTGAAAACACTAATTTTAAAATGTAAACAACAGTACTAAACCAATTTTCAAGAAAATAGTAAAGTCGTAAGAGTTTTCACAAGAACATTTCAACCTGCCAACAATAGTCATGCAGTAAATTAAGATCCAAACACGAGGAAGAAATATAAAAGCACAATTCTAATGCCATATTAATCTTCTTGATTTCTTTTTAATTTTTATAAGAGCTGAGAAATTTATTATAACATCTTTGATGTCATGAGTTTGGGTAGTATTTTTAAATGTTTATGCGTTAGGCAACACTTAAATGAACACATTCCATATAGTAAACAACAAGAAGTATGTAACCAGATATACATTTTTTGAATTATAAACTTCAAATACTGTGCAGATGTGAGGAAAGGAGAAAGACTTTACTCAAAGCTCATTCAAGTACAATCAAGTTCTGGAAGCTCTTAATCTGTACTGGGAAATTTAACCTTCGAAATACTACTAATCTTTATTTTTAAGAGAAAAAGTAAAATTAGAGGCCAGTCAAAGCAATGCAACAGTAACAAAAGTGTTCCCAAATAACAAAGCTTAACAAGCCAACGTTCTAACTCCATCTGTACTATGACTACATCCATACCTTACTTGAGAATTAATCACTTTGTATTTTAACTGTCTCTTCATGTACTTCAGTCAGTCATTTAATATTTCTCTTCTGTTTTCAGGACTGTTTTATGTCTTTGTAGACACTGAAATTGTCTGAGCCCTCATAGAACTTGTATTTTATTTGGGGAAGCAGACAGTATGTAATAACCATGCAAATACATAATTGCAAACAGAGACAGATGCTATTAAAAATAGGGAAGGAGGAGGCCATGAGATTTTATAGCAGGAGACATGATTTAGCTCAGAGAACAGCGAAGACCTAAAGAAAGACTATTTAAGATGACATCTCAGAAATACAGGAAGTGTTCCAGTCTTGGCACAGCAAGTGCAAAGGTTGAAAAACAGTTACGATAAACACTTTCTTTTCAAAGTAAAGAAAGAAAAGCAGAGAGGCCAGTCACTACTGCAGAGGAAATATAAAACAAAATGGGGCAGAAAAAGTAGGCAAGGCAAAATTACTGAAGGGTTTTAAGTTAAGGTATGGCAATCAATCACACATTGGAAAAATATCAAATTTGCAAAACTATGGAAAGGAGCAAGAAAGATGCAGGGGAGGAGTTAGGTATGAGATGACAGTAGCCCAGCCTAGGGTGATGGAGGTAAAGATGGAGAAGAGAAGATGGAAAGAGATTTATGGTAACAATCAGCAGAATTCAGTGAAAGATTAGTTTTTGTGGAGGATGAAGATGGACAGCAATTCCTCTCACTGATGTAAGGAACCCTGGAAGATCAGTTGTTGGAAGAAACAGCCCAAGTTTAGACTTGGGCATTTTAAGGGCTGAAGATGTCTTGTAGGTATTTCACTGTAAACATCTGGAGCTGTAGGAAGAGTCTTACCTTTAAGAAGGGTCTGAGCTAGAATCAAATTTCAGATTTATCAGGGTATGGGTAGGAAAAAAAGGCCTATGTTCTTTTCTAAAGGAAAACCCCTTCACACATTCAGTATATCCTCATTTCTAGCTCATACCACATCAGATTGGAAATAAAGTATTTCCTAATTTAACAAAATCATTCAGCCTCTGTTTGGTTAACTGCATAAGGCATATCTACCTTCAACTGGTAATAGTAATCATTTATTAAAATGACTACTCTGGGACAGAATTATAAAAATATGCTAAAGCATTCTAAAAATCTGCTTTAGGTTATTAATCCTTACAATAACCTTAGAATTTAAAATTATCATGCCTACTTTTCAGATGAGTACACTGAAGTTAAGGAAAGCGTAAAGTCACTAGTTAGAGCCAGTAAATGATAGAGGCACACATACTTTCAACCCAAGACTACCTGAACACACAGGCCATGTTCTTTCCACTAAAAAGGAGGGTAGTCATGTATAGTGTCTGGTATTTAAAATAAATAAACCCCAGTTTCAATCCTGGCCCCAGAAAACCACTTCCGTTCTCTTACATTTCCTTACCTGCAATTCTTCCCTTGCCAGGAAATATTAACATTTTAGGAAACAATGTGAAGCCTCTGTCACAGCCCAACAGGTTGTGCACCACATGATATTTCCTTCACCAAGGAGCACTAGTTGAAAGAGGACTTAGAGCAGAAACTAACGCTGACACTGAAAGCTTTGGAAATACAACTGCATAGGGCAGTAGGTCTGGAACAGCTACCGCAGCTCTCCCTTTCTTCCAACAACTGGGGAAGAGCAACTTTCATCAGGAGCCAGAAGCCAATATCCCAAAAACTATCAGCAGAGAATTCAGTAATGGTTCTAAGACTTTAGTGTGCATAAAAATTACCTGAAAATGTTCTTAAGATGGATATAACCAAGCAGATCCTACCAAAGATTCTGATATATCAGGAGAACAGATGATCCTTCAAGATTTCTAAAAGATATCTACCACTAACAACCACTTTTCATCCCTCAGGCATACAACTTTTAAATTATCTGTTGAACATACATATCACTTCATTTAGTCTAATTAAATTGTACCCAACTTAATATAAACATTTCACATCTTTTTCTGAGCAACTACTATCAAGGTTTCTTTTCAAAAGAAAGAGAAATGATTAAATGAAAGGACTTTGAACTACACATAAAATGCCCCCACCAAATCTGATTTTCCTTAATATGGATTTTTGTCTTATGATTAAAACTAAGTTATTTAGGGACATATATGTCCAAACACATAGGAATATATAAAAAAGATGAATGGTTCATAAGGCAAATCTTGTTGTAACAGTTAACTTTTGGTAAAATAAAATATATTGTTGATTTGTAAAGAACCTTATAAATATGTAAGAGGGGTTAGTACAGTAACAGTTATCCAAAAAATAAAAAATGGAATAGGAGCTTATATAAAACCTTGTTCAGTGACACCAATGGATGTCACATACACTGCTACCAAAGCAGCTTTCAGGACCAAAAACGTCTATAATGTTTTCCAGACACATCAGGTCATTTAAAAAATTAAAGTCTACTCGTGAACCTTCTACATGAACCACAACTATCACTATGGAAGCATACATTCCAGTCACTGTCCAGTAGCTCCCATTAACCTAATCTGCTGGCACACTGAGTGAGCACTGTCTGAACAGCAATCTAGTGGCTTGGAGATTCTAACACATGCCAAAACAACAAACTGAATCCAAGGTTAAGTGAATTTAATAATTTTGAAATTTCATGATGGATGTTCTTCTTCCAAGGTTTATTTGTGAAGCTAAATGTGGACAGTTAAAGTTTAAAAATTATTACACAGCATCTTCTTGTATTCCTCTGAATCAAATAAAATACCCACTCAGGTCTATTTTTGGCTTCTTTTTTTTTAACCCCATGACTTACATTAGGACCATGACAGGGGAAGAAAGATAATAAAAGTTGCTTGAGAAAAGAACTTCAGTAACTAACATCAGTACTACACTATGATATTGATATTTATATGACACATCTCATTTAAAACTACTCACCTCCACCCTAACCACCATCAAAAAACACCAAAAAACAAAAACAGCTAAGAACTTAAACATACTAGCTTGCCCAATATCTCACTGCTATCATTACTAACAAATGGTAAAGATAGGATTTGAGCCGAAACAATCTGAACCCAGAGTCCATGTGGTCTTAAATCATTACACAATGCTACATCAATGAAGACAATTATAAGTGTAATTTACCTGACCATTACTCACTCTGTTCATGAATTCCCTTAACTTTATAAGCTTTCACATAGCCAATGATCCCCAAAATATTGACACAATATAAATCTGGCTCTTTCCCTTTTATAGTAAATGAAAATGCTTCCAAGTTGTACTAATAATAAAATTTATCTTCATTTCCAAAATAAATCTTCATCATGTAATAGTATATAACTATTTTCTCATAAATAGCCATGTTCATTTATCACTAACCATAGGTTTGCTCCAAATTAGGTCCTACATTACCCTAACCTCCAGGCAAAACAGAAACCAATGTATATATAATGGAGAAAGAGAATTTTTGTGATTTGAAGATAATATCTTCTGATATTGTCTTGATGCCAAAAAGATAACCTCTGTTCTGTATGACCTGGCTCCATTTAGTTTCAAGCTCTGGATACCCAAGTCATATCAGCTTACAAACAAGAAAGACTAGTCTCAATCACTCTATTTACATGAACCAAAAGAGGTTAGGTAAAATTTGGAGGTTCATTCTAATCTTAAACACCCATCTAAATGACCTGTGAATAGTTAGAAAATTTCAAGAACTATGGGTTCCCTAGGAAAGCTGCAGACTCAATTGAACTTCAAGAGATGAAAAATTCCCTTAAGCTTGTGTTAGTCTTTGTCTATTTCCTGTGGCAGACATAAGGCACACTTTTCAAAGTAAACACACTTCACAGTAGAGTAATGATAAAGCATATCTGTAATTAATATATTCCCTTATTTTAAATATGCTCCTTTAAGAAGAAAATAAGATTCTTTAAGAAATTTCCTTAAACAGGCTAAAACTTTAAGCATTGTCCATAACTGTATTTTGTTTTCTAAATTCTCAGTTCCAGATTTATTATTTCACCTCATTAAGTACTCCTCCTTATGCTACTCCATTTGGTTCAAGTTCCTTTTCTTTAAAATCTATTGCCTTTTTGTGACATCACCTGCCTGTTACCTTTTATCCAATAACACTGTAATTTGTCCTGCTCAACCAGTGCAAAAAGAAAAACTCAAAACATACTTCATTGCACTGGAGGAATGCATGAAAAGTAGTTACTATCTTAACTTATCTAGAAATTTGAGGAAGCTTTAGCTCTCAGAGAACATAAGAGGTCAAAACTAATTAAAAACACAGAAAGAACAGATAAGTTAGCTGTCCAAAGGACTCAATTAGTTAAGATTTTTTTTTCTGCTTTGAGACTCATGTTTATCACACCACTTAAACTTGACTACCAAACTACTGTTCCTTTATGGATGTCACTGCTTATTATCTGTTTCTCAAAAGGAAATAAAGGAAATCTAAATTGGATAATGTTGTTCATGAGTAGCAGCATAGAAAAAAATGGCTGAATCAATTATCAGGTACTGAGTATTTCAGAAAAATAATTCCAATGAAAAGACAGAGTACCAATAACCATAGTAGCAAAAACAGCTATAGAAATGGAGGACTCAGAGGCAAGAGAACATGCAAAAACTGGTGGTACTGAGACATAGAAATGAAAGAAAAGAAATATATTTACCAAATTTCCAAGGTTTCTATTCTAGGAGTTAGAAAATTATTTGTGCCATGAAAGGAATAAAAAATGGGAAGACGAGGAGGGGATAAGAAAAATGGTTGATTAAAAGAAAAAGCACATTCTATATCACTTCATATAAATACCTCCCTTAGTATCTTGCATTCCTAAAAAAGGTTTGAGGAGGATAAAGGAAGGAACAAATGACCGATCAATTTTAATTTCAATACATTTTATAAGAACAAATAATTTGAATTCCTGGGTAAGGTGAAGTTTCTAGAATCACTACAAATTCCACAAATATATGAGTTTTAGTTTCTTTTTATTTTAGAAAGTTTCCTTGATTCTAAGCAGCACTACTGCAAGCCTAGAAGTATTTCCAACTTGACTACTCTCTTTAAAAAGTTGCCAAGTTGTGGTCTCCATGATTCACATATCTCATTTGGAGCAACTTATTTCTGTAGATAATCCAGCTGAATTTAAAGTTTGCATTTGATTATTTGTTTAGTAGACTTGAAACTAACACTCCAGCAAAATAAATAAAGATCACACATCTATCAGTGCTTTCGGTCCACTAACTCAATAAAACATCAGTGAATTAATTTACATTACTAATGTCATTTTTTTGCTACTCAGAGGAAAACTCTGATGTAATCTTCAAAAACACTTTAAAATTATTCAAAGATTCCAAGAGAAATCATTACTATGGTCTCATATTGAAATAAAACACATAAAACTAAGACTATTTGAAATTCAGTAAGAAAAATATTGTATTAGATTATAAATTGATGAAATGAAAAGAGGAAAATCATAAATATAAAAAATATAGTACATCAAAACATTTGCTTTTATGATCAAAATGGGTTAAAAGTTGTTTTTTAAAAAATTAGTGTATTCTACTTTTGATGCAGGAAATTTACAACAACTCTGGGACAACCAGTTATTACTCTCCAAGGACAGAAGCCCAATTAAGGCACCCAACTCTTAGGACATTAAAAAAAATTGCCCAATGTCAGTCTTTAAGAAACAATCCTAGAAGGCTTAAAGATGGCAGTGTGAGAGGTGAGACAGAAACCTCCTCCCAAAACCATATATAATATGAAAACATAGCAAATACAACAAATGCTGAAAAGCAAGAGGAAAGAAGGTTGTGGCAGACTGCCTACACCTGGGGAAAAGAGGAGACCTCACAGAAAAGAATAAAGTACCAAAGCTGTGATCCAGTGGGAACCAAGCCCTTCCACCACCCCAGCTCACTGGCGGGAGGAAGAGAAACGGAGCCGAGAAGGGGTGGCGGCTGAGAATGAAGAACACCCAGCCCTGGGGATCTGTTCTGGCAGCACGAACCTACATTACATGAGGCTCTAGAGATTAGTGGGGTTGGAAAGCTAAGACAGGAAGAACACATGGAGAGACTGAGATTCCAGCTGCTTGTGGAAAATAAGTACCCACAACTGGCCGCTCTGGGAAAAAAAAAAGGCAGGTACACTAAGAGATTTCCTCATAGTGAGAAGGCTGCTAAAGGGACAAGGATTGCACAGAACTTGCTGCTCAGGAGAAAGAAAAGGTGGACAAAATTGTCCCGGTACACTAACCCGAGTAGGTTGGGAACTTTCAGGACCTTCAGGCACTCCATCCCCCTAGCCAGCTACAAGGACCCCACAGCTGTATGCAGCCTATTGCTCCTTCCTCCTGACTGGCACTGGCTCATACACCGGCTGCCCCAATGATTACACCAGGCCAGCCAGAGGATGGCCCCACTTAAGGAATCTACAAGTGCATAGCACAGAGGCTCCTCCCTGCACACCTGACCCACTGGGCCTTGCAGTGCAGGCAGGCACTGCAGCCACAAAGCAGGAAAGAGCTCTTTCCCCACTGGCAGACAACAGCACCACTCAACTGTTAACCTACTATCACTCCAGGGGCTGAGCAGCCTCAGAGGGTAGAGATTCTGAGCAGTAGAGGGAGCCGCCTAAGTTATTTCTACAAATATGAAATGTCAAAAGAACCTGGCACAAACCAAAAACCCACAAACACCAGAAAGACGGCCAAGTGAAACTGAAATCAGCAATCTTCCTGAAAAAGACTTCAAAAGAAAAATCATATACATGCTCACAGAGCTACAGAAAACTATTCAAGACTTTATGGAGGATTTCAAGGAAGAGACAGAAACTTTGAAAAATATAGTATCTGAAATGAAATATACAATGGAAGGACTTAAAAGCAGATTAGATAGAGAGGAGACACTAAATGAACTAGAAATTAGAGAATAGGAATACAAAGAAGCTGAGGCACAGAGAGAAAAAAGGAGCTCTAGAAATGAAAGAATATTAAAAGAACTGTGTGACCAATCCAAATGGAATATTAGCATTATAGGGGTACCAGAAGAAAAGGGAGAGAAAAAGGTATAGAAAGTGTCTTTGAGGAGGTAATTGCTGAAAAATTCCCCACTCTTGGGAAGGAGATAGTCTCTCAGGTCACAGAGGTGCACAGATCTACCAACACAAGGGACCCAAGGAAGACAACACAAAGACATAATAATTAAAATGGCAAAGATCAAGGATAAGGACAGACTTTTAAAAGCAGCTAGAGAAACAAAAAATATAACCTACAAAGGAAAACCCATCAGGAAAACCAGACTTCTCAACAAAAACCTTACAGAGAAGGGAGTGGCATGATACATTTAATGCAATGAAACAGAAGGGCCTCGAACCAAGAGTACTCTATCCAAGATGATGATCATTTAAATTTGAAAGTAGGATTAAACAATTTCCAGATAAGGAAAAGTTGAGAGAATTTACCTCCCACAAACCATCTCTAGTGTATTTTGGAGGGATTTCTCTAGATGGAAGTGTTACTAAAGCTAAATAGCTGTTACCAGAGAAAATAAAAGCACAATAAAGGAAGTAGACCAATTAATTACTAAGCAACTGCAAAATTAAATCAACTACCCCCAAAGTCAGTCAAGGGATACACAAAGAGTACAGAATATGATACTTAATATATAAAGAGTGGGGGACAAAGAAAGAGGGAAAAAAAACCTTTACATTGTGTTTGTAATACTATACTGAGTTAAGTTAGACTGCTGGTAAAGAAGCTACACTTGAACCTTTGGTAACCAAAGCCTACCCTGGCAATAAGTACATACCTATGGATAATCACCCTAAATGTAAATGGTCCGAATGCACCAATCAAAAGACATAGAGTTGCTGATTGGATTAAAAAGTAAGATCTACCTATACGCTGCCTACAAGAGACTCACTTCAAACCCAAAGACATACACAGACCGAAAGTGAAGGAATGGAAAAAGATATTTCATGCAACGAATAGGGAGAAAAAAGCAGGAGCTATAATACTAGTATGAGACAAAATAGACCTCAAAACAAAGGAAGTAACTAGAGACAAGGACATTACATAATGATAAAGGGGTCAGTCCAACAAGAGGATATACCATTATATATATCTACGCACCCAACATAGGAGCACCCAAATATGTGCAACAAATACTAACAGCATTAGTATAGGGATGCTAGAGGGATAGTAGAGGGATGCTAGTATAGGGATTGTAGATTCCTTAAGCGGGGCCATCCTCTGGCCATAGGAGCACCCAAATATGTGCAACAAATACTAACAGCATTAGTAAGGGGGAAATAGAATGCAATGCATTCACTTTCAGAGACTTCAACCTACCACTCACTCCAGAGGACAGATCAACCAGACAGAAAATAAGTAAAGAGACAGAGGCACTGAACAACACATTAGAACACATGTACCTAACAGACATCTACAGAACACTCCACCCAAAAGCAGCATGATACACATTCATCACAAGTGCCCATGGAACATTTTCAAGAATAGATCATATACTAGGCCATAAAAAGAGCATCAGTAAATTCAAAAGGATTGAAGTTGTACCACCCAGCTTCTCAGACTACAAAGGTATGAAACTAGAAATAAATTATGCAAAAAAAACGGAAAAGCTCACAAACACATGGAGGCTTAACAACATGCTCCTAAATAATCAGTGGATCATTGACCAAAAAAAACAGAGATCAAGCAATATATGGAGATAAATGAAAACAATAACTCAACATCACAAAATCTGTGGGATGCAATGAAAGCCATGTTAGGAGGGAAATACAGTGCAATACAGGCTTATCTCAGGAAAAAGAACAATTCAATATGATCAGTCTAAACTCAAAACTAATTTTTACAAAAAAAAGAACAACAAATGAGGCCCAGAGTCAAATATACTCGGAAATGACATATCCGACAAGGCATTAACATCCAAAATATATAAAGAACTTACCACCTCAACACCCAAAAAGCAAATAACTCGACTAAAAAATAAGCAGAGGGTATCAACAGACGTTTCTTCAAAGAAGAAATTCAGATGGCCAACAGGCACATGAAAAGATGCTCCACACCACTAATTATCAGAGAAATGCAAACTGACCACAATAAAATATCACCTAACACCAGTTAGAATGGCCAACACCCAAAACACAAGAAATGACAAATGATGGTGAGGATGTGGAGAAAGGGAAACCCTCCTACACTGTTGGTGGGAATGTAAACTAGTTCAACCATTGTGGAAAGCAATATGGAGGTTCCTCAAAAAACTAAAAATGGAAATACCATTTGACCTAGGAATTCCACTCCTAGGAATTTACCCAAAGAAAATGAGATCCCATATTCAAAAAGACATATGCACCCCTATGTTTACTGCAGCACTACTTACAATAGCCAAGATACAGAAGCAACCTAAGTGTCCATCAGTAGATGAATATATAAAGAAGATTTCATACATATACACAATGGAATGTTATTCGGCCATAGGAAGAAAACAAATCCTACCACTTGCAACAATGTGGATGGAGCTAGAGGGTATTATGCTCAGTGAAATAAACCAGGTGGAGATAGACAAGTACCAAATGATTTCCCTCATTTGTGGAGTATAACAATAAGGAAAAACTGAAGAAACAAAACAGCAGCAGACTCACAGATTCCAAGAAGGGACTAATGGTTACCAGGGAGGAGGTGTGGAAGAGGGTGGGTAGGGAGGAAGGGAGAAGGGGATTGAGTGGCATTATGATTGGCACACATGGTGTGGGTGGGGGTCACAAGGAAGGCAGTGTAGCACCGAGAAGACAAGTAGTGACTGTGTGGCATCTTACTACACTGATGGACAGTGACTGCAAGGGGTATGGGGAGACTTGATAATATGGGTGAATGTAGTAACCACAACATTTTTCTTGTTAAATCTTATCAAAAAAGGAAAAAAGAAATAATCTTAGAACTCTTTTGTGTTTATCTTTATAGTTATTTTCATAATCCAAGTTAACAGAAGAGAAAGATGACTGTAAAATGCATGGCTAACCACTATGCTCCTATAATGACAGATTTCAAAAAGTTTTACTGAGCTTTTAAAAAGGCTGACCACTCTAAGGAAGACACCCTTCCCCATCCACTGTATTGGACTACTCACTGCATAAAGAGTAAACAGTAAGTGATTCCCTTTTGAGAAAGTGAAGGGTCCTATGGCTAGGATTCTCACCTGGCCCTGGTCAGCTTGCGCACTATACACGTATGGGCAAACATTGTTAGTGACTCTAGATAAAGAGCTCCGCACAGTCCTCTGGGCAACAATGTGGCACAGCTGCAGGAGAGCAGAGGCTGTAGTGCGGGCAGCACCAAGGACAGAGACCGAGACAGCTGCGGGGGCATAGAGGCCCAGGGGCAGAGGCCGGCTTGCTTTCACTCGCTCAGAGTGGATGGGATTCTAGCGATTGACCTGCCACCATGGGAAAAAAGTTGGGTACAAACCCTTTCACCCCAAGGATGTTCCACTGACATTTCTTCAGTCTCACTGAATCCATAGTGAACTTGTCCGGGGCTGAAACCCATTGGAAAGATATTCTCCCAGTACAGGATTTACATAAGGAAAAAGAGTCCTGAAGATTTGGTTACCCAACCTAAAACTGCTTCTGCTTTTGAAACATGACAACTAAGTATTCATGGAAATATTATTGTTCTTTGAAAGCATTTAGAAATATCCCTAACTAAAGACTCCAATAAGTAACTTTTAAACTTACAACTGCTCTTCTGGGCAATGTCTGATGATAGTAATTTCTAAGCCCATGATACCTAGGGAAGGGGTGAGGGAAAGGGAAGAATGTCCCAAAGAAAGACTTTTCTCTGTGTTATTTTAGAAAATGTCATTTTATTTAATTTCATTACAGCTCTATGAACAAGTCTTATTACTATTATAATTATTCTCACTTGTTCAAATTCAAGAAATGTAGGCATTGTTAAACTTATATAATATCACAGTTAATAAATGTTACTTAAACTCAGGTCTGTAACACACTATCTTGCCAATGGGTTTCAGCCCTGGACAAGTTCACTATGGATTCAGTGAGACTGAAAAAAAATGACAGTGGAACATTCTTGGGGTAAAAGGTTCTATACCCAACTTTATTCCCACGGTGGCAGGTCAATCGCTAGAATCCCATCCACTCAGAGCGAGTCTGCACACAGCAAGCTGGACTCTGCCTCTGGGCCTCTCTACACAGCAATCGTCTTGGTCTCTGTCCTTGGTGCTGCCACCACTCCAGCCTCTACAGTTCTGCAGTGGTGCAGCTGTAGAGTCAGTAACGACGTACTGTCCACATGTGTGTGTACTAAGGAAGCTGACCAGGGCCAGGTGAGAATCCTGGCCTTAGGAAACTTTATTTTATCCACACTATGTCAGTATATATTTAAAATGGGGCAAATTAAGCCACTTATTCTAGCTCTTACAAAAAAGGAATAATCTTGACCAGAAAACAGCCTACATGATAGTTAAGATTTCACCATGTATATATTATGTATGAATTATTTTTAGGAAATATATTAGCTAATCATTTTAATTCTCATGTATGAGAATTTTAAAAAAAATAACTAAGTTCAAATATTACTGTGGTGTATTTTCTTTTCCCTATGATTATTTTGATCCACAAGCTGTATTTAATGAAGATTTGGTGCCTAGAAACAACTTAACAAAACTTTATGGTATTAACTTGGTAAGAACCATGATATCTTTGGTTCAAATAACTCTCAAGCTTCCACATGCCCCACACATCCATGTTTATATTGATATAGTTCTCTGCTTGGCTAACCTTTCTTCTTAAACAAAAACCTCTCATTGAAGCAAAAATCTCTTCACAAAGAAGCTGAGCTGTATTTCCTAATGGTTGCCCTTCCCACCTTTATATAATTCACAAACTCACGGTGACAATTCAAGATGGGGGATAGGAAGATCTTGAGCTCACCTCCTCCCATGGACACAATAATCCACAACTATACACATAATGAATCTAGGAAGGTATGGGGAAAATAGAAGTTTCTATAGTCAATATCCTCACCTGATCCATGATTAGTTGATGATGTAATTGGCCTCCCGCTAGGTTATTCCTTCCGCATCCATATGCAATGAGCTATTATTTACTGAGTCACTATATAAAGAGCTCTGCCCAATGAACTGAGTGAAGGCAGAGACTGAGGTGGATTACCGACCTGCAGGCTGCTATATGCAGACATGATTCTAGTGCTCCACCTACCACTGTGGGAATAAAGCTGGGCATAAGCCCTTTTACCTCAAGAACGTTCCATTGTCATATTCTGTTCTCACTAAATCCTCAGTGAAATTACCCAGGGCTGAATCCCTCAGGCGAAACAGAAGCACACCTACAAACTGGATAAACTGAGACTCCTCAACAGGGCAGATCACCAAGAGGGGTAGAACAGTCAACAAAATGAAGAAAGAACCACATCCCAGGCATGGTGCTCCATGGTCAGAGGGATTTCAACGGTACAGAACTTTTCCCTAGGAGTAAAAGATTTCAGTTCCACAGCAACACCCCAAATAAAGGGCAACAAGGACATACTTATGAATAATTACTTTAAATGTAAATGGACTAAACATTCCAACCAAAAGGCATAGGGTGGACTGAATGGATAAAAGAATAAGATTAATCTACATACTGTCTATAAGAGACACACTTCAGATATAATGATATAAAAGGACTGAAAGTAGAGGCATAGAAAAAGATATTCCGTGCAAATGAAAATGAAAGAAAGCTGGGGACCAATACCTGTATCAGAAAAAGACTTTAAAACAAAGGCTGTAACAAAACACAAAGAAGGGTATTACATAATGATAGAGGGATTATTCCAAAAAAATGATATACTTTTGAATATCTATACACCCAACATAGGAGCACCTAATATGTAAAGCAAAATACTAAACACAAAGGAAGAAATTCACAGTAACAAAATAATAGTATAGCACTTTAACAGCATACTTACATCAATAAATACATCATCCAGACAGAAAATTAATAAGGAAACACTGACCTTGAATGACACATTAGATCAGATGGACTTAATAGGTATATACAGAACATTCCATCCAAAAACAACAGACTACACATTCTTCAAGTGTATATGGAACACTCTCCAAGATACATGACGTAAGACCAAAAAACAAATCTCAATAAATTTAAAATTGAAATCACATCAAGCATCTTTTCCAACCATAGTAAGAAACTAGAAATCAATTACAGGAAGAAAGTTGGAAAAAACACAATGGATGTATTCTAAACAACATGCTATTAACTAATACTTCAAATGAAGAAGTCAAAGAGGTAATCAAAAAATATTCTGAGACAAATGAAAATGAAAATACAATGCTCCACCATCTATGGGACACAGCAAAAGCAGTTCTAAGAGGGACTTTTATAGCAATACAGAATCATTTAAGAAAAAAAAATCCCAAATAAACATTCTAAATTTGCAGCTAAAGGAACAGAAAAAGAAGAACAAAGTCCAAAGTTACCAGAAGGAAGGAAAAAAAGATTAGAGTGGAAATAAATGAAAGAGACTAAAAGAGAAAAAAACAATATAAAAGATTAATGAAACTAACAGCTGGATCCTTGAAAATAACAAGATTGATAAATCTATAGCAAGACTCATTAAGAAGAAAAGATGGATGGTCCAAAATCAGAAATGAAGAAGTTACAACTGATACCACAAAAATACAAATGATCATTAAAAATTACTATGAAAATTATACACCAACAAATTGCACAATCTGAAAGAAAGAAATTCATAAAAGAAAAAAAAAATCTTCCAGGGATGAATCAGGAAAAATATATAATCTGAACAAATTAAGTACTAACAGGGAACTTGAATCAATAATCAAAAACTTCCCCCTCAAAAAACAAAAGTACACAACCAGACAGCATCACAGGTGAATTCTGTCAAATATTAACTTGAAAAGTTAATACCTACCCTTCTCAACTATCCTCAAAAAATGAAGGGAAAATAATGTTTCCAAGCTCATTCTACAAGGTCAGCACTACCCTGATAACAAAAACAAAAATGAATGCCACAAGACAAGAAAAGTAACAGGTCAATACCCCTGATGAACACAGATGCAAAAATCTTCAACAAAATATTAGCAAACCAAATTCAACACTACATTAAAAGGATAACACAACATGAACAAGTAGGATTTATTCCAGAGATGCAAGGATGGTTCAATATCCACAAATCAATCAACATGATACACCACATTAACAATATAAAGGATTAAAATCATGTAATCATCTCCATAAGTGCAGGAAAAAAAATAAGAAAAAATTCAATATGCATTTATGATAAAACCTCTCAATAAGTGGATATCCAGGAAACATAATAAAGGCCATATATGATAAACCTACACTTAACATCATACTCAACAGAGAAAATCAGAAACCATTTCTTCTAAGATCAGGAACAAGACAGGGATGCCAACTCTCACCACTTACCAAAATAGTACTGGAAAAGGTAGCCACAGCAATAGACAAAAAAAAAAAAAAAAAAAGAGAGAGAGATAAAAGACATCCAAATTGTTAAGGAAGAAGTAAAACTGTCACTATTCACAGATGAAATGACATTATATGTAAAAAACCCTAAAAACTCCACCAAAAATTATTATAACTAATAACTGGATTCAGCAAAGTCACAGGATACAAAATTAACATAGAGAAATCTGTTGCATGTCTATACACTTGTAACAAACTAGCAGAAACATAAATTAAAACAACCCCATTTACAGTTTTATCAAAAAGAATAAAACACTTAGGAATAAATTTAACCAAGGAAGTAAAATATCTATACTCTGAAAACTAAAAAACGATGAACAAAGAAACTTTAGAATACATGAATAAGTGGAGAGATATTCTGCGCTCATGAATTGGAAGAATAAATATTGCTAAAATGGGATCATGGGAAGATGGTGCCATGAGTAGTTCAGAGGAAACTTTCTCCCCAAAACATATATATTTATGAAAATACAATAAATACAACTATTCCTAAAAGAGACACCAGTGGATGCAGTACAACAGCCAGGATACATGTACATCTGCGAGAACTCAGCATCACACAGAGGGGGTAAGATACGAGCCACGGCCAGGCGGGACCCGAACGCTACCCCACCCCAGAACCCGGGGGGGAAAAAAGGAGTCAGAAGAGGGAGGGAGTGAAAGCCCAGGACTGCTAAACAACCAGCTCTAGAAATCTGCATCCGGAGCACAGACACAAGGTGCACAGGGTGCTGGATATTAGAGAAATGGAAAAGCAAAACCTGTGGGTCCCCAAAACCGGCACCCACGAGACAAAAGAAAAGCGAATGCTTTCTACAAGTCTTAAAGTGACAGGGACCGCATAGCTGGATGAAGACGTCCCGACACACTTAGCCAGCAGCTGGGAATGCTGGGGAACCATAGGCGCCCTAAACCCTGGGGAGGCAGCAGTTCTGAAGCCCCTCACAGCACTAAGCAGCCTGCCAGTCATTCCTCCAACTAGCGCGGACCGCAATACACTGGCCCAGGAGTGGGAGAGTGGCAGCGCATGCCAGGGGCGGTGGTGCCGGAAGGGACCAGGAGCAGATCGCATGCGTCAACGGTGCCAGAGGGGACCAGGAGAGGTGTGTGCGAACCCGCAGTGGCAGCAACCGAACAGCCCGGGTGCAGCTCGCTCACACCGGTGGCAGTGGAGCCAGAGGAGCCCAGTAGAGGCCTGAGTGGGAGAGGCCCACGTGCACCTGCAGCAGAGCCAGAGGGAGCAGGTGTGCTCCCAGTAGCCGACCAGAATCCCAGCCCAATGCACAGCGACCCGGGACAGACCCAAAGGCCAAGGCTGGTACACAGCTGCCCAGCAGGGGCGCCGCTATCACGGAGGAGCGTACCTGGCATGCCAACGACTCCCTGCAGAGCTCCGCACTGCTCTGACGGAGAAC
This sequence comes from Manis pentadactyla, assembly GCF_030020395.1. Classification (NCBI taxonomy): domain Eukaryota; kingdom Metazoa; phylum Chordata; class Mammalia; order Pholidota; family Manidae; genus Manis; species Manis pentadactyla. The sequence continues at coordinate 50,215,655 of NC_080032.1, read as the reverse complement.
CTGCCCACAGCAACTTAGGGGACTAACACGGTGGCTGCTCCAGGAGTGCAGATAACCAACACAGGCAGTGGAGAATGGCAAGGCATCCAGCAAGCAGGAAAGGACTTTCTTCTCCCAGTTGACACACCCACAACCTGCCTACAGACACCGCTATCAGCATGAAAAGGCAAAAAAATTTAGTTCAGTCCACGATAGGTCAGACAATACCTGAGAGAGGATCTGTAGAGACAGACCTAACCAGACTCAATGAAAAAGAATTTTTAAAAAAATCATAAACATGCTGACAGAGCTGCAGAGAAATATGCAAAAGCTAAGGGATGAAGTACGGAGGGAGATTACAGATGTCCGGAGGGAGATTACAGAAGTGAAATAAACTCTGGAAGGATTTATAAGCAGAAGGGATAAGATGCAAGAGGCCATTGATGGAATAGAAACCAGAGAACAGGAACGCATAGAAGCTGACGCAGAGAGAGATAAAAGGACCTCCAGGAATGAAACAATATTAAGAGAACTGTGTGACCAATCCAAAAGGAACAACACCTGCATTATAGGGGTAGCAGAGGAAGAAGAGAGAAAAAAAGGGACAGAAAGTGTCTTTGAAGAAATAATTGCTGAGAACTTCCCCAAACTGGGGGAGGAAATAGTTGCTCAGACTACGGAGGCACACAGAACTCCCGAGAGACGGGACCCAAAGAGGATAACACCAAGACACATAATAATTAAAATGGCAAAGATCAAGGACAAGGACAGAGTATTAAAGGCAGCCACAGAGAGAAAAAAGGTCACCTACAAAGGAAAACCCATCAGGCTATCATCAGACTTCTCAACAGAAACCCCACAGGCCAGAAGAGAATGGCATGATATATTTAGTGCAATGAAACAGAAGGGCCTTGAACCGAGGATACTGTATCCAGCACGATTATCATTTAAATTTGAAGGACGAATTAAACAATTCCCAGACAAGCAAAAGTTGAGGGAATTTGCCTCCCACAAACCACCTCTACAGGGTATCTTAGAGGGACTGCTCTAGATGGGAGCACTCCTAAAAAGAGCACAGAACAAAACATCCAATGTATGAAGAATGGAGGAGGAGGAAAAAGAAGGGAGAGAAATAATCATCAGACTGTGTTTATAATAGCTCAATAAGCGAGTTAAGTTAGACAGTAAGGTAGTAAACAAGCTAACCTTGAACATTTGGTAACCACGAATCTAAAGCCTGCAATGGCAATAAGTACATATCTTTTAATAATCACCCTAAATGTAAATGGACTGAATGGACCAATCAAAAGATACAGAGTAATAGAGTGGATAAAAAAAGCAAGACCCATCTATAAGCTGCTTACAAGAGACGAATCTCAAACCCAAAGACATGCACAGATTAAAACTCAAGAGATGGAGAAAGATATTTCATGCAAACAACAGAGATAAAAAAGCAGGTGTTGCAATACTAGTATCAGACAAAATAGACTTCAAAACAAAGAAAGTAACAAGAGATAAAGAAGGACATTACATGATGATAAAGGGCTCAGTCCAACAAGAGAATATAACCATTATAAACATATATGCACCCAATACAGGAGCACCAATATATGTGAAACAAATACTAAAAGAATTAAAGGAGGAAATAGAATGCAATGCATTCATTTGGGGAGACTTTAACACACCACTCACACCAAAGGACAGATCCACCATGCAGAAAATAAGTAAGGACACAGAGGCACTGAAAACACACTAGAAAAGATGGACCTAATAGACATCTATAGAACTCTACATCCAAAAGCAACAGGATACACATTCTTCTCAAGTGCACATGGAACATTCTCCAGAATAGACCACATACTAGGCCACAAAAAGAGCCTCAGTAAATTCCAAAAGATTGAAATCCTAACAACCAACATTTCAGTCCACAAAGGTATAAAACTAGAAATAAATTGTACAAAGAAAGCAAAAAGGCTCACAAACACATGGAGGCTTAACAACATGCTCCTAAAAATAATCAATGGACCAAAAACCAAATTAAAATGGAGATCCAGCAATGTATGGAAACAAATGACAATAACAACACAAACCCCCAACTTCTGTGGGATGCAGTGAAAGCAGTCTTAAGAGGAAAGTATATAGCAATCCAGGCATATTTAAAGAAGGACGAACAATCCCAAATGAGTAGTCTGAAGTCAAAATTATTGAAATTGGAAAAAGAAGAACAAATGAGGCCTAAGGTCAGCATATGGAGTGACATAATAAATCAGAGAATAAATGAAATTGAGAAAAATAAAACACCACAAAAAAATCAATGAAACCAAGAGCTGGTTCTTTGAGAAAATAAACAAAATAGATAAGCCTCTAGCAGACTTACTAAGAGAAAAAGAGAGTCAACACACATCAACAGAATCAGAAATGAGAAAGGAAAAATCATGACGGACTCCACAGATATACAAAGAATTATTAGAGAATACTATGAAACCTATATGCTAACAAGCTGGAAAACCTAAGAGAAATGGACAACTTCCTAGAAAAATACACCCTTCCAAGACTGACCCAGAAAGAAACAGAAAATCTAAACAGACCAATTAGCAGCAATGAAACTGAATCAGTAATCAAAAAACTACCCAAGAAAAAAACCCCGGGCCACATGGATTTACCTCAGAATTTTATCAGACATACAGAGAAGACATGATACCCATTCTCCTTAAACTTTTCCAAAAAATAGAAGAGGAGGGAATACTCCCAAACTCATTCTATGAAGCCAACATCACCCTAATACCAAAACCAGGCAAAGACCCCACCAAAAAAGAAAACTACAGACCAATATCCCCGATGAACGTAGATGCAAAAATACTCAACAAAATATTAGCAAACCGAATTCAAAAATACATCAAGAGGATCATACACCATGAGCAAGTGGGATTCATCCCAGGGATGCAAGGATGGCACAACATTCTAAAGTCCATCAACATCATCCACCACATCAACAAAAAGAAAGACAAAAACCACATGATCATCTCCATAGATGCTGAAAAAGCATTCGACAAAATTCAACATCCATTCATGATAAAAACTCTCAACAAAATGGGCACAGAGGGCAAGTACCTCAACATAATAAAGGCCATATATGATAAACCCACAGCCAACATCATACTGAACAGCGAGAGGCTGAAAGCTTTTCCTCTGAGATCAGGAACAAGACAGGGATGCCCACTCTCCCCACTGTTATTCAACATAGTACTGGAGGTCCTCGCTATGGCAATCAGACAAAACAAAGAAATACAAGGAATCCAGATTGGTAAAGAAGAAGTCAAACTGTCACTATCTGCAGATCACATGATAGTGTACATAGAAAACCCAAGACTCCACAGGAAAAGTACTAGAACTAATATTGGAATTCAGCAAAGTTGTAGGATACAAAATTAACACACAGAAATCTGTAGCTTTCCTATACACTAACAATGAACTAATAGAAAGAGAAATCAGGAAAACAATTCCATTCACAATTGCATCAAAAAGAATAAAATACCTAGGAATAAACCTAACCAAAGAAGTGAAAGACCTATAGCCTGAAAACTACAAGACAGTCTTAAGAGAAATTAAAGAGGTTACTAACAAACGTAATCTCATCCTATGCTCCTGGCTAGGAAGAATTAATATCGTCAAAATGGCCATCCTGCCCAAAGCAATATACAGATTCGATGCAGTCCCTATCAAATTACCAACAGCATTCTTCAATGAACTGGAACAAATAGTTCAAAAATTCATAAACACCAAAGACCCTGAATAGCCAAAGCAATCCTGAGAAGGAAAAATAAAGTCAGGGGGATCTCGCTCCCCAACTTCAAGCTCAACTACAAAGCCACAGTAATCAAGACAATTTGGTACTGGCACAAGAACAGAGCCACAGAGCAGTGGAACAGAAGAGAGACTCCAGACATTAACCCAAACATATATGGTAAAATAATATACGATAAAGGAGCCATGGATATACAATGGGGAAATGACAGTCTCTTCAACAGATGGTGCTGGCAAAACTGGAGAGCTACATGTAAGAGAATGAAACTGGATCACTGTCTAACCCCATACACAAAAGTAAACTCCAAATGGATCAAAGACCTGAATGTAAGTCATGAAACCATAAAACTCTTAGAAAAAAACGTAGGCAAAAATCTCATGGACATAAACATGAGTGACTTCTTCATGAACATATCTCCCCGGGCAAGGGAAACAAAGGCAAAAATGAACAAGTGGGACTATATCAAGCTAAAAAGCTTCTGTACAGCAAAGGACACCATCAATAGAACAAAAAGGTATCGTACAGTATGGGAGAATCTATTCATAAATGACAGATCTGATAAAGGATTGACATCCAAAATATATAAAGAGCTCATGCACCTCAACACACAAAAAGCAAATAATCCAATTAAAAAATGGGCAGAGGAGCTGAATAGTCAGTTCTCTAAAGAAGAAATCCAGATGGCCAACAGGCACATGAAAAGATGCTCCACATCGCTAATCATCAGAGAACTGCAAATTAAAACCACAATGAGATATCACCTCACACCAGTAAGGATCACCATCATCGAGAAGACAAACAACAACAAATGTTGGCAAGGTTGTGGAGAAAGGGGAACCCTCCTACACTGCTGGTGGGAATGTAAACTAGTTCAACCATTGTGGAAAGCATTATAGAGGTACCTCAGAATGCTCAAAATAGAAATACCATTTGACTCAGGAATTCCACTTCTAGGAATTTACCCTAAGAATGCAGCACTCCAGTTTGAAAAAGACAGATGCACCCCTATGTTTATCGCTGCACTGTTTACAATAGCCAAGATATGGAAGCAACCTAAATGTCCATCAGTAGATGAATGGATAAAGAAGAGGTGGTACATATACACAATGGAATATTACGCAGCCATAAGAAAAAAACAGATCCTACCATTCGCAACAACATGGATGGAGCTAGAGGGTATTATACTCAGTGAAATAAGCCAAGCGGAGAAGGACAAGTACCAAATGATTTCACTCATATGTGGAGTATAAGAACAAAGGAAAACTGAAGGAACAAAACAGCAGCAGAATCACAGAACCCAAGAATGGACTAACAGTTACCAAAGGGAAAGGGACTGGGGAGGATGGGTGGGAAGGGAGGGATAAGGGCGGGGAAAAAAGAAAGAGGTCATTACAATTAGCATGTATAGTACGTGGGGGGCAAGGGTAGGGCTGTGCAACACAGAGAAAACAAGTAGTGATTTTTACAGCATCTTACTATGCAGATGGACAGTGACTGTTAAAGGGTATGTGGGGGGGACTTGGTGCAGGGGGGAGCCTAGTAAACATAATGTTCTTCACCTAATTGTATATTAATGATACCAAAATAAAAATAAATAAATAAATATATAAATTAAAAAAAATATATTGTTAAAATGTCCATACTACCAATGCACTCTACAGAGTCAATGCAATCCCTACCAGAATACCAAAGGCATTTTTCACAGAACTAAAATAAGTAATCCTAATACCTGTATGAAACCCCGAAGGGCTCACAATATCCAAAGCAGTTTTGAGAAAGAATAAAACTAGAAGTATGCTGCCAGATTTCAAAGCATAGTACAAAGATACAGTAATCAAAAAAGTAGGGTCCTGGTACAAAACAAACACATAGATAAATGTAACAGAACAGATAACCGAGAAATAATCCCACAGTTACATGATCAATTATTCTACAACAAAGAGGAAAGAATATACTATGGGGAAAAGATACTCTCTTCAGTAAATGGTGTTGGGAAAATTGGACAGCTATATGCAAAAGAATGAAACTGGATCACTTTCTTATACCATATACAAAAATGAACTAAAAATGGATTGAAGTCTTAAATATACTACTGAAATCATATAACTCCTGTAAGAAAACATAGACACTAAGCTCTTTGACTTTGCTCTTAGCAGTGTTTTGTTGGATCTGTCTCCTCAAGCAAGGAAAACAAAAGCAAATACAAGCAAATGGAACTATATCAGACCAAAAAGTGTTGCACAGTGAAGAAAAGCATAAACAAAATGAAAAGGCAACCTACTGAATGGGACAATATATTTGCAAATGACCTATCTGATAAGGGGTTAACATCAAAATATATACAACTCATGAAACTCAATACCAAAAAAAACCCAAACAATCTGATTAAAAAATGGGCAGAGGACCTGAATAGACATTTTTCCAAAGACAGAGAGATGGCCAACAGCCACATGAAAAGAGCTCAACATCACGAACCACTGAGGAAATACAAATCAAAACCATAAAGTGTTATCACTTCACACCTGTCAAAATGACTAGTATCAAAAAGACAAGAATTAACAAATGTTGGTGAAGATGTAAAGAAAAGGGGGCCCTCATGCACTGTGGGAAGGAATGCAAATGTAAATGTAAATGCATCATAGGTGCAGCCACTATGGAAAACAGTATTAAAGTTCATCAGAAAATAAAAAATAGAACTATCTGATGATACAGTACTTTCATTCATTTTTCTGAAGAAGACAAAAACACTAATTTGAAAAGACATGCACAACTGTGTTCATAGCTGTGCTATATACAATAGCCAAGATACAGAAACAACCTAAGTGCCCATTGATTGATGAATGGATAAAGGTGTGGTATATATATATATATATATATATATATACAATGGAATGTTATTCAGCCATGAAAAACAGTGTAATTTGTGACAACATGGATGGACATAGAGGGTATTATACTAAGTGAAATAAGTCAGACAGAGAAAGACAAACATCTTATGACTTTACTTATATGTGGAATCTAAAAAAAACAGAAACAGAAAACAGATTCATAGATTCAGAGAACAAACTGATGGTTACTAGAGGTTAGTGGGGTCAGAAGAAGAGAAAGACAGGTGAAAAGTATTAAGCACAATCTTCCAATTAAAGTATTAATACATGGGATATAGTATGCAGCTGAGGGAATAGTCAATAATATTAAACAACTCTGTATGGTGACAGTAACTGCAGTTATTGTGGTGGCCATTTTGTGATGTATGTAAATATCAAATAATTATCTTGTACACCTGAAACTAATACAATATGTATGTCAACTGCTCTTCATTAAAAAAAAATCTCAGGGTATCTTTGCATGAATGAGTGACACATTAACATGATTTCTTAAAGGAGTTAAGCTCCAAAACTACACAAAATATTAGTCATATATTATATATTTTTATGAAACCTCATAATTCAAATATACACAAACTCATAACATTCAAAGGGCCATGTACATCAGAAAACCCTAGAATATGTCAGGTCTTGAAATCTTAGCAGTACTCAATTTAAAAGTTTTACAAGGATTTAAAGGACTAAAAATGTCTATAGTTTACCTGGCTAAGGTTAAGTTATATTCAGAAGAGTTTGGAGCACAGAAAACAACTAAATATTTTAATAAGGAAAAAGGATAGTCTTTTACTAACCAGAAAATTCAATCATGTAGGAGAAAAAGTTCACATTTTATCAACTTCTGTGATTAAAAATCAGTATTGTATATTTTGTTTTTCAGAAGCAAAGCAGTTACTATTAGCATGTATGTATTAACATGTTCAATTGCGACAGACAAATCATGTGAGGTTTCTGTGAGTTAAGGAAAAAGAAGGGCTTTGTAACATATAATAATGCAATATGGAAATTACAGTTATGAGATGTATAATAATAGATATTTTCAGCATAATCAATAGACTATGAATGGATAAACAGATGAAGATCACTCATCAAATTATTATGACTATTGTATTATACTCTTAAAAAATAATAAATCATAAAAGCCTGTTATACAACTCTAAGCACATTTATCTTGCTAGTTTCCCTCTTCTGAACTGATAGATCATAAGAAAAATATGTCTCTTACTTATCATTATACTCCTGCCCACCTCCTTGCCCCTTCTCTCATGAAGTCAATCATAAGCTTCCTAATAGGTTCCAATTCTCAAGTATTTATATTTTATTATTTTACTCAAATCTTTGGTTATCTAAGATATATGGAACATAAGAATATTATAACTGATGAAATTCAAAGAATTGTAAGAGACTTCTATGAAAAATTACATGCCAATAAATTGGACAACCTAGAAGAAATGGACAAATTCCAGAAATGTACAACCTTGCAAGACTGACCCAGGAAGAGAGAATCTGAACAGACTAATTACCAGTTGCAAAATAAAACTGGTAATTGAAAAAGTCCCCCCCCCAAAAATCCAGGACTAGATAGCTTTAGAGGTGAATTCTACAAAACATTTAAAGAAGAGCTAATACCCAGTCTTCTTAATGTATTCCAAAAAATAGAAGAGGAGGTAATACTTCCAAACTCATTCTATGGGGCCAGCATCACTCTAATGGTCTAAAAGACAATGCAATAAAAGTACACACCAATATCCATGATGAACATAGATGCAAAAATCCTCACCAAAATATTAGTAAACTGAATTCAAAAAATTTATCAAAAGGATCATCCACCATGGCCAAGTAGGATTTATTTCAGGGATGCAAAGATGATACAATATTTATAAATCAATCAATGTGATATTCCACTAACAAAAAGAAGCATAAAAACCATGTGATCATGTGAACAGATGCTCAAAAAGCATTTGACAAAATTCAACATCCATTCATGATAAAAACTCTCAACAAAATGGGTATAGAGGGCCAGTACCTCAACATAATAAAGGCCATATATGACAAAACCATAGGTAACATCATAGTCAACAGAGAAAAGCTGAAGGTTTTTCCCCCAAGATCAGAAACTATACAAGGATGCCCACCCTCACCACTTATATTCAACATAGTACTGGAAGCCCCATCCACAGCAATATACAAGAAAAAGAGATAAAAGGCATCCAAATTGTTAAGGAAGAACTAAAACTGTCACTATTTGCAGATGTCAGGATACTAAAGACTCCACCAAAAAACTATTAGAATAACCAGATTCAGCAAAACCACAGGATTTAAAATCAATATACAGACATCTGTTGCATTCCTATATACTAGCAATGAACTAGCAGAAAGTGAAATCAAGAAAACAATTCCATTTACAACTGCATCATAAAGAATACAATACCTAGGAGTAGACCTAACCAAAGGTGAAAGACCTGTACTCCAAAAACTGTAAGACACTGATGAAAGAAACTGAAGAAGACAAAAATAAACAGAAATCTATCCCATGGATAGGAAGAATATTGTCAAAATGGCCATCCTGCCCAAATTACAGAGTCAATGAAATCCCATCAAAATATCAGTATCAATGGCATTTTTCAATGAACTAAACAAATAATCCTAAAATTTATAGGGGACCACAAAAGACCCAGAATAGACAAAGCGATCTTGAGAAAGAAGAACAAAGCTGGGAATATTAAGCTCCCTGACTTCAAACTATCTACAAAGGTACAGGAATCAAAACAGTGTGATACTAGCACAAAAACAGATCACTGGAACAGAACAGAGAGCCCAGAAATAAACCCATGCAATTAATATATGCCAAAGCAGGCAAGAATATACAATGGGGAAAAGACAGTCTCTTCAATAAATGGTGCTGGGAAAACTAGACAGCTACATGCAAAACAAATAAACTGGATTACTCCCTAACACCATACACAAATTAAACTGAAATGGATTAAAGACCTAAGTATAAGACATGAAACCATAAAACTGTTAGAAGAAAACATAGGCAAAAATCTCTTGAACATAAGCATGAGTAATTTTTTTTCTGGACACATCTCCCCATGCAAGGGACACAAAAGCAAAAATAAACAAGTGGGTCTATGCCAAACTAAAAGGCCTCTGCACAGCAAAGAAAATCATCAACAAAACAAAAAGACAACCTACAATATGGGAGAATATATTCATAAATGATTTATCTGATAAGGGGTTAACATCCAAAATATATGACGAACTCATACAACTCAACACCAAACAAATAAATAATCCAATTCAAAAATGGGTAGAAGAGGCGGAGCCAACATGGCGGCGTGAGTAGGACAGTGGGAATCTCCTCCCAAAAACATATATACTTTTGAAAATACAACAAACACAACTAGCCCTAAAAGAGAGACCAGAAGACGCAGGACAGTGGCCAGACTGCAGCTACACCAGCGAGAACCCAGCGACTGGTGAAAGGGGTAAGATACAAGCCCCGGCCCCGCGGGACCCGAGCGCCCCTCCCCCCAGCTCCCGGCGGGAGAACAATAGGCAGAGCGGGAGGGAGACGGAGCCCAGGACTGCCGAACACCCAGCCCCAGCCATCCGGGCCAGAGCGCAGACACAGTACATGCCCAGGGGGCCCTGGATACTGGGGGAACAGGGAGTAAGACCTCTGAGCGGGTGCTGAAGCTGATGCCCCTGTGACAAAGAAAAGCGGGGGCTTTTTGAAAGTCTTAAAGGGACAGGGACTTAACAGCTTAACGGAAACAACCCAGGTCACAGTACAGCAGCTGGAAACTACTGGGAAAACCGGGTGCACTAACCCCCTGGGCAACAGCTCTGAGAACCCTCACGGAGGCAAACAGTCAAGCAGCCCCCCCATCCATTACCCATCCGGGCGCTGCAAAAGCAGAGAAGCAGCCTGAGACAAACCCCGCCCACAGAAAGGGAAATTTCTCCCTTCCGGCCAGGCAAGACACAAAGACCCACTCTACACGCAATTACCCAACACAAGCCACTAGGGGTCGTAGTTGCCCCAGTAAAGAAAGGCCAGTAGCAAGTGAAAATTTTGGCCCTCCCAGCTGACAGTCAATAGCACCTGTCAACATGAAAAGGCAAAAAAATATGATCCAGACAAGACTAACCCAGACAGCTTCAGCATCTGCTACATCTTCCCCTGAGAAGGAATCTGGGGAGATAGATTTAGCCAGTCTACCTGAAAAAGAATTCAAAACAAAAGTCATAACCATGCTGATGGACTTAACAGAGAAATATGCAAGAACTAAGGAAGGAGAATTCAGAAATAAAACAAGCTCTGGAAGGACTTCAAAACAGAATGGACGAGATGCAAGAGACCATTAATGGACTAGAAAACAGAGAACAGGAACGCAGAGAAGCTGATGCAGAGAGAGATAAAAGGATCTCCAGGAATGAAAGAATTTTAAGAGAGCTGAGTGATCAATCTAAAAGGAATAATATAAGAATCATAGGCATTCCAGAAGAAGTAGACAGAGAAAAGGGGATAGAAAATGTCTTTGAAGAAATAATTGCTGAAAATTTCCCCAAACTAGGGGAAGAAATGGCCTCTCAGACCACAGAGGTACACAGAACTCCCATGACAAGGGATCCAAGGAGGGCAACACCAAGACACATAATAATTAAAATGGCAAAGATCAAAGACAAGGACAAAGTATTACAAGCAGCCAGAGAGAAAAAAAAGGTTACCTACAAAGGAAAACCCATCAGGCTATCATCAGACTTCTCAACAGAAACCCTACAGGCCAGAAGAGAATGGCATGATATACTTAATGCAATGAAACAGAAGGGCCTCCAACCAAGACTACTGTATCCAGCACGAATATCATTTAAATATGAAGGAGGGATTAAACAATTCCCAGACAAGCAAAAGTTGAGGGAATTTGCCTCCCACAAACCACCTCTACAGGGCATCCTACAGGGACTGCTCTAGATGGGAGCACTCCTAAAAAGAGCACACAACAAAACACCCAACATATGAAGAAGGGAGGAGGAGGAATAAGAAGGGAGAGAAATAAAGAATCATCAGATTGTGTTTATAATAGCTCAACAAGCGAGTTAAGTTAGACAGTAAGACAGTAAAGAAGCTAACCCTAAACCTTTGGTAACCACAAACTTAAAGCCTGCAATGGCAATAAATTCATACCTTTCAATAATCACCCGAAATGTAAATGGACTGAATGCACCAATCAAAAGACACAGAGTAATAGAATGGATAAAAAAGCAAGATCCATCCATATGCTGCTTACAAGAGACTCACCTCAAACCCAAAGACGTGCACAGACTTAAAGTCAAGGGATGGAAAAAGATATTTCAAGCAAACAACAGAGAGAAGAAAGCAGGTGTTGCAATTCTGGTATCAGACAAAACAGACTTCAAAATAAAGAAAGTAACAAAAGACAAAGAAGGACATTACATAATGATAAAGGGCTCAGTCCATCAAGAGGATATAACCATTATAAATATATATGCACCCAATACAGGAGCACCAACATACCTGAAACAAATATTAACAGAACTAAAGGAGGAAATAGAATGCAATGCATTCATTCTAGGAGACTTCAACACACCACTCACTCCAAAGGACAGATCCACCAGACAGAAAATAAGTAAGGACACAGAGACACTGAACAACACACTAGAACAGATGGACCTAATAGACATCTACAGAACTCTACATCCAAAAGCAACAGGATACACGTTCTTCTCAAGTGCACATGGAACATTCTCCAGAATAGACCACATACTAGGACACAAAAAGAGCCTCAGTAAATTCCAAAAGATTGAAATCCTACCAACCAACTTTTCAGACCACAAAGGCATTAAACTAGAAATAAACTGTTCAAAGAAAGCAAAAAGGCTCACAAACACATGGAGGCTAAACAACACGCTCCTAAATAATCAATGGATCAATGACCAAATCAAAATGGAGATCCAGCAATATATGGAAACAAATGACAACAACAACACTAAGCCCCAACTTCTGTGGGACGCAGCAAAAGCAGTCTTAAGAGGAAAGTATATAGCACTCCAAGCATATTTAAAAAAGGAAGAGCAATCCCAAATGAACGGTCTAATGTCACAACTATCAAAATTGGAAAAAGAAGAACAAATGAGGCCTAAGGTCAGCAGAAGGAGGGACATAATAAAGATCAGAGAAGAAATAAATAAAATTGAGAAGAATAAAACAATAGCAAAAATCAATGAAACCAAGAGCTGGTTCTTCGAGAAAATAAACAAAATAGATAAGCCTCTAGCCAGACTTATTAAGAGGAAAAGAGAGTCAACACAAATCAACAGTATCAGAAATGAGAAAGGAAAAATCACAACAGACCCCGCAGAAATACAAAGAATTATTAGAGACTACTATGAAAACCTATATGCTAACAAGCTGGGAAACCTAGGAGAAATGGACAACTTCCTAGAAAAATACAACCTTCCAAGACTGACCCAAAAAGAAACAGAAAATCTAAACAGACCAATTACCGGCAACGAAATTGAAGCGGTAATCAAAAAACTACCAAAGAACAAAACCCCCGGGCCAGATGGATTTACCTCGGAATTTTATCAGACATACAGGGAAGACATAATACCCATTCTCCTTAAAGTTTTCCAAGAAATAGAAGAGGAGGGGATACTCCCAAACTCATTCTATGAAGCTAACATCACCCTAATACCAAAACCAGGCAAAGACACCACCAAAAAAGAAAACTACAGACCAATATCCCTGATGAACGTAGACGCAAAAATACTCAACAAAATTTTAGCAAACCGAATTCAAAAATACATCAAAACCATCGTACACCATGACCAAGTGGGATTCATCCCAGGGATGCAAGGATGGCACAACATTCGAAAGTCCATCAATATCATCCACCACATCAACAAAAAGATAGACAAAAACCACATGATCATCTCAATAGATGCTGAAAAAGCATTTGACAAAGTTCAACATCCATTCATGATAAAAACTCTCAGCAAAATGGGAATAGAGGGCAAGTACCTCAACATAATAAAGGCCATCTATGAAAAACCCACAGCCAACATTATATTGAATAGCGAGAAGCTGAAAGCATTTCCGCTGAGATCGGGAACTAGACAGGGATGCCCACTCTCCCCACTGTTATTTAACATTGTACTAGAGGTCCTAGCCATGGCAATCAGACAAAACAAAAAAATACAAGGAATCCAGATTGGCAAAGAAGAAGTCAAACTGTCACTATTTGCAGATGACATGATACTGTACATAAAAAACCCTAACGACTCCACCCCAGAACTACTAGAACTGATATCGGAATACAGCAAAGTTGCAGGATACAAAATCAACACACAGAAATCTGTGGCTTTCCTATATACCAACAATGAACCAACAGAAAGAGAAATCAGGAAAACAACTCCATTCACAATTGCATCAAAAAAAATAAAATACCTAGGAATAAACCTAACCAAAGAAGTGAAAGACTTATATTCTGAAAACTACAAGTCACTCTTAAAAGAAATTAAAGGGGACACTAACAGATGGAAACGCATCCCATGCTCATGGCTAGGAAGAATTAATATCGTCAAAATGGCCATCCTGCCCAAAGCAATATACAGATTTGATGCAATCCCTATGAAACTACCAGCAACATTCTTCAATGAACTGGAAAAAATAATTCAAAAATTCATATGGAACCACCAAAGACCCCGAATAGCCAAAGCAATCCTGAGAAAGAAGAATAAAGTAGGGGGGATCTCACTCCCCAACTTCAAGCTCTATTATAAAGCCATAGTAATCAAGACAATTTGGTACTGGCACAAGAACAGAGCCACAGACCAATGGAACAGACTAGACAATCCAGACATTAACTCAGACATATATGGTCAATTAATATTTGATAAAGGAGCCATGGACATACAATGGCAAAATGACAGTCTCTTCAACAGATGGTGCTGGCAAAACTGGACAGCTACATGTAGGAGAATGAAACTGGACCATCGTCTAACCCCATATACAAAAGTAAACTCAAAATGGATCAAAGACCTGAATGTAAGTCATGAAACCATTAAACTCTTGGAAGAAAACATAGGCACAAACCTCTTAGACATAAACATGAGTGACCTCTTCTTGAACATATCTCCCCGGACAAGGAAAACAACAGCAAAAATGAACAAGTGGGACTATATTAAGCTGAAAAGCTTCTGTACAGCAAAAGACACCATCAATAGAACAAAAAGGAACCCTACAGTATGGGAGAATATCTTTGAAAATGACACATCCGATAAAGGCTTAACGTCCAGAATATATAAAGAGCTCACACGCCTCAACAAACAAAAAACAAATAACCCAATTAAAAAATGGGCAAAGGAACTGAACAGACGGTTCTCCAAAAAAGAAATACAGATGGCCAACAGACACATGAAAAGATGCTCCACATCGCTAATTATCAGAGAAATGCAAATTAAAACTACAATGAGGTATCACCTCACACCAGTAAGGATGGCTGCCATCCAAAAGACAAACAACAACAAATGTTGGCGAGGCTGTGGAGAAAGGGGAACCCTCCTACACTGCTGGTGGGAATGTAAACTTGTTCAACCATTGTGGAAAGCAGTATGGAGGTACATCAAAATGCTCAAAACAGACTTACCATTTGACCCAGGAATTGCACTCCTAGGAATTTACCCTAAGAACGCAGCAATCAAGTATGAGAAAGATCAGTGCACCCCTATGTTTATCGCAGCACTATTTACAATAGCCAAGAATTGGAAGCAACCTAAATGTCCATCGATAGATGAATGGATAAAGAAGATGTGGTACATATACACAATGGAATACTACTCAGCCATAAGAAAAGGGCAAATCCAACCATTTGCAGCAACATGGATGGAGCTGGAGGGTATTTTGCTCAGTGAAACAAGCCAAGCAGAGAAAGAGAAATACCAAATGATTTCACTCATCTGTGGAATATAAGAACAAAGGAAAAACTGAAGGAACAAAACAGCAGCAGAATCACAGAACTCAAGAATGGACTAACAGGTACCAAAGGGAAAGGGACTGGGGAGGATGGGTGGGTAGGGAGGGATAAGGGGGGGAGAAGTAGGGGGGTATTAAGATTAGCATCCATAGCGGGGTGGGAGAAAGGGGAGGGCTGTACAACACAGAGAAGACAAGTAGTGATTCTACAACATTTTGCTACGCTGATGGACAGTGACTGTAAAGGAGTATATAGGGGGGACCTGGTATAGGGGAGAGCCTAGTAAACAAAGTATTCGTCATGTAAGTGTAGATGAATGATTAAAAAAAAAAAATGCAGTTCCTATGTGGTGACCTCTAATGAGTTCTACACAATGATATAAAGGACATATAAAAGTGTAGGCAAAGGGTCTGTTTGTGTTTATACAGAGGATCAAAGCCTAATTTGTTTGGCTACCCCGAAAATGAACTAAGATACAATATGAAAAAGAACTTCCAACATCAGCACTCTCGGGAAGACTCATGACAGAAGATGAACAGAAAAAAAAAAAAAAAAACTTCAACAAAGATCCACACACTGTCACAGGTGTAGATGCACTCATCCCACCAGTTCCTGGACTTGCCATGGGAAAGATGAAGGAGATATCTAAGCTGGCCTGTGCATGCAGTAAAACAAAAATTGGACTGGATCTATACTGTTGGAACTCAACCAAGAATTAGGAGAAGTGCAAATTGTAGCACTCCAAAATCTTACAACCACAGACTATTTATCGTTAAAAGAACATATGGGATATGAACAGTCCCCAGGAATGGGGTGTTCTAGTTTATCTGAATTCTCTCAGACTGTTTAAGTTCAGTCGGACAATATCCACCATATCATAGATAAGTTTTCACAAATGCCTAAGGTGCCTAACTGGTTTTCTTGGTTTCACTGGAGATGGCTGGTAATTACAGGTATGCTTTGGTTAGGTAACTATATTCCTATTATGTTAATGTGTGTGCACAATTTAATTAGTCGTTTAAAACCTATCCATGCTGAAGTTACTCTACAAGAAGATATGTCAAAGAAATTATCAATCTTCCCAGGTTTTCTTCTGCCTGCTACTTCTGTAGCTTTTCTTCTTCCTACCTAATCACAACCTTTAAATAGAACTCGTGCCACATGTCGAATTTACCGAGTATCATAATTCTTCCAAGTGGTAAAGACACCTCAAGACAAATGCTGGGCATAGAAGCCACAGGGCATAAATATGCAAAGAAGTAAAAAGCTAACCTTTTCAAACGATAAGGCTTCTCTCTCACTTACCAACTTCACATTTCCCTGTATGGCCCCGGAAGATGACTGGTTAGCCAGAGACGGGTAAGATTCCTCAAGGGAGGAACAACCTAAGACAGGCACAGTCGCAGGGGGCCATCTGGTGAGAAAATGGGGAGCAGCAGAGGTGAGGCTTAGAACCTCCCCCCTCATGTTCTGAGAGAAATCTTCTGCATACATGGATGTCTATTGCCCTCATCTAGCGCGGATTAACGCATAGTCTACAGGCACACACCTGATCATCTACATTTGCTCTCTTATAACACTAAACTCTGTTTCCTACCTTTATCTCGTATCTACCTACCACTTCAGCATTTTATTAAAAATAATAATAATAGAGAAATGTGGTATCCACATATAAATCAGGTTTAAAAATCAAATGAGTATTCATATTTGAACTGACTGTTTATAGTTCATAATGCATTAAGAAAACCGAAAGCTTCTGTGATGACTGCCCTTGCACTGTTCACCATGTAACTTATTCACTATGTAAGAATTTGTACTCCATGTAAGAATTTGTTCGTTATGCATCAGAAGATTGGAGACTGACGAAAATTGGGCTTGGGGTGGATTAATGATTGTGCATTGAGTACTGACCCCCCTATACAGAGATTTGTTGTGGTTAACAACTATTTGATCAATAAATATGAGAGATGCCCTCAAAATATATATATATATATATATATATATATATATATATATATATATATATATATATATAAACACACTTCCAATTGTAAAATAAATAAGTAACCGGGATGTAATGTATAGCATAAGGAATATAGTCAAAATATTGTAACAACTTGGTATGGTGATACCTGGTACCTAGAAATATCATGTATATAAATGTTGAGTCGCTGTGTTGTACACCTGAAACTAATGTAATGCAATGCTGTTGTCAACTACCCTTCAATAAAAAAAAAAAAAAAAAAAAAAAAAAAATGGGTAGAAGACCTGAACAGACATTTTCCCAAAGAAGAAACACAGATGGCCCACAGGCACATGAAAAGATGCTCCACATCACTAATCATCAGGGAAATGCAAATAAAAACCACAATGAGATACCACCTCACACCAGTTAGAATGGCCACTATCCAAAAGACAAGATATAACAAGTGTTAGCAAGGATGTGGAAAAGAGGGAACCCTCCTACACTGCTGGGGGGAATGTAAATTAGTGCAGCTACTATGGAAAACAACATGGAGGTTCCTCAAAAACTAAAAATAGATGTACCATTAGATCCAGTAATTCCATTTCTAGGAATTTACCTGAAGAAAACAAAATCTCTAATTTGAGAAGATATATGCACCCCTATGTTTATTGCTACATTATTTACAATAGTAAGAAAAGCAACCAAACTGTCCATCAGTAGATGAATGGATAAAGAAGATGTGGTATATACGCACAATGGGATATTTTTCAGCAATAAAAAGAAATCTTGCCATTTGCAACAACATGGACAGACTTAAGAGGGTATTTTGCTAAGTGAAATAAGCCAGGCAGAGAAAGACAAATACCTTATGATTTCACTTATATGTGGACTCTAAAAACAAAAGAGAACACAAAGCAGTGGACTCACAGACACTGAGAAGTGACTGATGGGGGAGGGGTTAGGGTGGGTGGGTGAAATAGGTGAAGGGGATAAAGAGGCACAAAATTTCAATCATAATATAAATTAGTCACAGCGTTAGAAACTATAACATAGAGAACATAGCCAATAATTCTTTAACATCTATGTTGACAGTAACTACAATAGTTGGCATGAATATTTAATAATGTATTTAACTGCTGGATCACAATGTTGTATATTTGAAACCAACATAATACTGTATATCAACTATACTTCAATAAAAAAAAAGAAATAATACAACAGATAATGCAAAATAAAAGACTGATACAGTATTTTAATAATACTATTAATCTGAATGGAAGTTATACTATTAATTTGTATGGAAATATTTATATAACAATTTTGGAATATACAATTGAAATAAAATATTAGCATAAAAAATGTTGAATTTAATTAAACATGAGAGTTAAATACAACCCTTTATAATATCAACTTTCATAAGGGTTTAGCTCACACATTTAAAAAGTCTTGTTAAAGTCAATAGATGCATTTTGACAAACAGGTCATTTTTATACTAAATAACAACAACAACAAATATCTAAAAACTAGTAAACCACAGCTCCCAAAAAAGGATCCTGATATACCTCAATAGCTTCAAGTAAAATAGGATTTCTCAGCTCTAGCCATGTTGCACAAGATAGTAAGAAAAAGAAAAAAACTGAGAAGAAATGGCTTAATCAAATTCCTCTCCAACAGTTCATTTGATTTTATGAAAGAGAATGATTAACCATACAAAAGCTTCTACAGCTATTCGATTAAAATGAAGCATTTTCCAGAATATATTTTTGGAAATTAATATACAGATAATATCCCAGAGAATAGAAATAATCAAAAAAGTGAGAAACTACTTAAAAAGTAATAATTTTTTCTAAAACCTTTAGTTGCAAGAAATTTAAGAGTATCATTGGATTGAGGTAATTATAACCCATTAACACTAATTTCAATTTAAAATATTTTCTCAATAACATATAGTGCATATTATTTAAAAAACCCATATATGCTAGCAAATAAAAACAGAATACAAATTTATTGAATCCATTTTGAAGTTTTATATAATGACCTATGGTGGTTTGTAGCTTCCCTTCAACATGACCTACACTTTTACTTTGAACTCTGTATAAATCTGGACCCATATTATCAGTATTTCTGTACTAATTCTACATAACAACTTAACATACTTGCATCTAACCATAAATATGTTTTCTTATATTTGAAATCTGCAATTATCAGATTATGAAGGAAGAGGAACCAAGGTTCATCTTATGGAAAAAAAACGCTGTATTACATTAACAAATTCATAGCTGAACATCTAGGTCCCCAGTTCCAGTTCAATATGTTCCTCCTGATTTCTCGAGAGCTGCAATCAGTACCACAGACTACAGGATTCAGAACGGAACTATAGCAATCAAGGAGGAAAATTACTCATTCCTGGAGAAACAATCTTTTCTGTTTATTAAATTTACTGAAGACTTTGGTTATTAAAATACTGCATATTTTATGCATACTCCAAAACTACCAGGAGCAGAACTATTGCATCATTTCAAGAGACTCAAAAAAAAGTATTTTGATAATATTCAACACCATTCATGATTTGAAAATTAAAAACAAAATGTAACTAGAAAAAGGTTACCTTAAAATTATGAAGTGAATGAAATGCATCTTGTCAAAAATCTATAGCAAACATAATAGATAACGCTAACACATCAGACATATTACCTTTTAAAAAAAAGAATAAGACACAGATGCCCACTATCACCATTTTTACTAGAGATTATACTAAAATTTTAAGACAGAACAGTAAAATGAAAAATAAAAGGTATAATGAGTAAAAAAGGGAAGAAACAAAGTTGTCATTTTTTCAGATATGAGACTGAAGGCATGCAAGAGGACCTACAGACACTCCATAAGACTTAATAAGAGAGAAAATTTACTGGATAAATACAAAAACAGAATTTCTAATTTGATTTAATATGTCCACTCTCCCTCATCCATTATTCTCTCTCCTTTCCTGTGTCTTCTATGAGTGAGTTATGTCTTATTTAAGAGCTGCCAACCAGAACTACACAATGTGTTAAGTGCTACTGTTTGATAAAAATGAGATAATGTATCCATCTCTCTTCCCTAATCTATTGCATTTTCATTGCTTTCTATTTCTATACCAAAGTGCCTCTGCAATTAAGGTATCTTTTTAGTTGTCATTTTTTTGCCAAATCATTAGAGTGAGCTAGTACCTCTAGGTACACTGTAAAAACATCTCCTATATCCTATTTCTTTGTATAAGAACAAACTAGTCACAATTTATTATTCTTAGTAAAACATAGCCCAATTTACTTAAGTTACCACTTTGAGCAGCCAAAAATAAGACCATTTTGCCAGGGCCCTGCCCACTAGGAGCCTTCAATGGTACTCCTGCACTTACTTCTCACCATTTGCTTTCCAGCTTGACTACTGTGTGAAAATTTGAAATGTTTTACTACATGCTTCCAGAGGGTTCCCACCATTTGTATATACCATTCCATTTAAAAGAGCTTACTCATCATAACTTTCATTTCCTATCTCTAATTCAGTTTCCAATCCATGATGGATTTTTAAAAAATTATTATTTCCCTCTTTCCAGACTTCTTCAAAATCTACCAAAAATCTACAGGTATTACTTGCCTACTTAACCATTTACCCTTTCAAAAACTCATGCCATTTTTCTAATGGGGCATTTTTCTTTAACATTGTCTTTAGAAAGGTATAAAAATGCCATTTGATAGAGCTCTTGCCCTTCTGAGTTACTGAAATTGTTCTCTCAATTGTCCAAATGTAATGTTCTTTCCCAAGTCTTTACAGTCCATGATTTCTATGTAGCTCAAATAACCAGGGTCTCCTTCCTAAAACCCTCTCTTCCCTTCGTTTCTATACATTTTTCCAACAAAAGATCCATCAGTTTCTGATGACTTTTTTGATGTTGTCAACTCGTTAACATAGAGGGGGGGTTCCAAGATTCCTCTTTTCTTTGGTTGATTTTTTCTAATTTCATTCGCCATACACACTTTTTTTTTTTTTCTTAGCAGTCTCATTCATATTTCATGCCTTTAATTATCACCTTCTGTCTTCAAGTCTCTACTCCTGACCTGGACCCCAAGAACTAGACCACATCTGGCAAGGTACGTAACACCCAAAGTAGACATTGTGTCAGCTGTCAGAGCTGCCTCAAATGACCTCTCACCTCTGCTCTGGACAGTCACTACACTATCAGATGGAGCTAGCACTGAAGAAAAATCCCATTTCGAGTAATTTCCTAAATGTCTCTACCCAATAGTCCATATCAACACCTTGTATGTAATATATCAAACACAGAATCCATTACATATTTTCCCAAAACTTTCTACTCCACCCACACCACTTTGTAAGTAAATCTTGGAGTTTCTGCAATTCTCTTTTTATACCTTCAGCTCCACATCATTGCTCTATCTTAGTGAGAACTCTGTGGTATCTATCAAATTTCTCTCTTTTTATTAACCAATGTCACACCTGAATATAAGCACATAGTATCTCTCATCAAAGCTGCTGAAACTGCTAGCTTCATAATTTCATAACTCCCATCTGCAGTCCCTTTCCTTTTTTTCAATCTTACAATCTTAATCTCATTTACCGATGAGGGGCATCCAAAGACCACCCAAATCCCTTACTCTTGAAATGAGTATCCTTTACAAGGTAGCTATAAAGTTACTTCTAATCTTACTTGGATGTCTCCACTTTATATGTTATATTATATTCTACCAAATATAACATCTCTATTATTTACTTATGAGGTTTTTTTCTGGTTGACAGGATCTCCCTTTCCTTCAGGTTAGGAAAAATGGGGAAGAGAAAGAGAAATTCAACAGAACTTGATAATGCAGTGGATAAAGGTGATGTGTGAAAAAGAAGCATCAAGGGTGATGCTGATTTCTAGCTTATACACTGAGATCTGTAATAATACTAGACACTTAAAACTGGAAGCTTCTGAAGAGAAGTTTAGAACTTACATAGTCAAGTGACTTTGACATCTCAAAGTGGAAGTGGATACCAGAGAGGCAGGTGGACATGTAGACCTTGGTCTCAGAAAACAGGTGTAGACTAGAGCTGTTACTCACAGAATAACTATAACATAGATTATAACTTAAGCCACAGGTTTGCTTAGAAAGCTAAAGTAAATAGTGTTCAAAAAGAAGAAACAACAGAATTTTTAAACAAGAGGCCTAGGACATGTTACAAGCCTATCAGAAAAGGAAGAACCTAAAGACTGAAAAGGAAGAACCAGAAGAACATGATTTCACAGATGCTAAGGGGAGAAGCGCACTGAGGAGGAGGCATGGTCTGCAGTGTTAGTGCTGAGAGGGAAAGTAAGATGGAGATAGAAAAATCCATTAGATTTAGTAACACAGCGGTCTCAATGGTGGCCCTAGTTTTTATAATGGAGAAACCAGAGTGAGGTCATTTGAGGAGTGAAAAGTGGGAGGTTGAGAAATGAAGGTGAAAAAGTTGGCAGGCAGAGACAGCTCCTTCAAAAAATTTGGCTAAGAAAGGTAAGAGAACATTATACAGAATTATACATGATAATCACACAATGCCTGTAAAGCACTTCAAACGTTGCACTCCTCTCTCTCTCTTCTCCCACTGATTGTTCTCAATGAAATGCTGCACATTCCCACTAAGGTTGGGATATGGAGACCCATTATGTCCACTACTACTTTTTTTTTTTAACAGATTAGTCAATGAACTCAGACTAGTGAAAACCATCAGAAACATAAAAATTAGGAATTAGAAAAGAAGAAACAAAACTATTAGGGAAAAAAAATTACAGCTAGAAGAACTAGAAAAGAAGAAATAGAACTATTTGCAGATGACCTAATGTAATACCTGAAAAATCCTAGAAAATCAGTAATAAAACTTAAGGAACAAAAGAAGTCAGCAAGGTAACATGATACAAAATGAATGTGCAAAAATTAGTAACACTCAATATATTAAAATAAAACCAGATAGAATATATAACAGATGAGAAAGCCCATTTAAAATAGTAATAAAAAGATTAAGAGACTCACACGGGAAGATGGCGGTGTGAGTAGTTCAGAGGAAATCTAACCAAAACATATATTTTTATGAAAATACAATAAATACAACTATTCCTAAAAGAGACACCAGTGGATGCAGTACAACAGCCAGGATATGTCTACATCTGTGAGAACTCAGCATCACATGAAGGGGGTAAGATAAAAGTCACGGCCAGGCGGGACCCGAACGCTCCCCCACCCCAAAACCCGGCAGGAAGAAAGGAGTCAGAACAGGGAGGGAGTGAAAGCTTAGGACTGCAAAACAACCAGCACTAGAAATCCACAACTCGAACACAGACACAAGGTGCACGGGGTGCTGGATATTAGAGAAAAGGAAAAGCAAAACCTGTGGGCAGGTCCATGTAACCGGCACCCCTGAGACAAAAGAAAAGCGAGTGCTTTCTGCAAGTCTTAAAGACACAGGGACCCCATAGCTGGACGAAGTTGTCCCGGCAGCTGGAAATACTGGGGAAACTTAGGCGCCCTAAACAGAGGCAGTGCAGCTCTGAAGCACCTCACAGGACTAGGCAGCCTGCCAGTCGCTCCTCCAACTGGCGCGGACCCCGACACATAGGCCCAGTAGCAGGAGAGTGGGAGCGCACGCCGGGGACGGAAGTGCTAGAAGGAACGGAGACCAGATCCATGCACCGAAGGGCTAGCCCGCAGCAGCACGAACGAACAGCCCAGGCGTGGCTCGAGCACACTAGTGTCAGTGAAGCCAGCGCCCGGTAGAAGCCTGCACAGAAAATCCCCGTGCGCACCAGCAGCGGAGCCAGAGGGAGGAGGCGCGTTCCAAGGACTCGATCGGATCCCAGCCCAATGCACAGCCACCCGGGCCAGACCCAAAGGCCGCTGCTGTCACACAGCTACACAGCAGGGTCGCCGCTAGCACGGAGGAGTACACCTGGCATGCCTGCCACTCCCTGAAGGGTTCTGCGCTGCTCTGATGGACACCCCACCCACAGCAGCTTAGGAGATTAACCCGCTGGCTGCTCCAGGAGTGCAGGTAGCCATCACAGGCAGCAGAGAAGGGCAAGGCATCTAGCAAGCAGGAAAGGAGTTTCTTCTCCCAGCTGACACACCCACAACTAGCCTACAGCCACTGCAATCACGATGAAAAGGCAAAAAAATCTGGTCCAGACCAAGATAGTAACACCTGAGAAAGGATCTGCAGAGGCAGACCTAACCAGTCTCCCTGAAAAAGAATTCAAAATAAAAATCATAAACATGCTGACAGAGCTGCAGAGAAATATGCAAAAGCTAAAGGATGAAGTCCGGAGGGAGATTACAGACACCTGGAGGGAGATTACAGACATCCAGAGGGAGATTACAGAAATGAAACAAACTCTGGAAGGATTTATAAGCAGAATGGATAAGATGCAAGAGGCCATTGATGGAATAGAAACCAGAGAACAGGAACGCATAGAAGCTGACGCAGAGAGAGATAAAAGGACCTCCAGGAATGAAACAATATTAAGAGAACTGTGTGACCAATCCAAAAGGAACAATACCCGCATTATAGGGGTACCAGAGGAAAAAGAGAGAAAAAAAGGGACAGAAAGTGTCTTTGAAGAAATAATTGCTGAGAACTTCCCCAAACTGGGGGAGGAAATAGTTGCTCAGACTACGGAGGCACACAGAACTCCCGAGAGACGGGACTCAAAGAGGATAACACCAAGACACATAATAATTAAAATGGCAAAGATCAAGGACAAGGACAGAGTATTAAAGGCAGCCAGAGAGAGAAAAAAGGTCACCTACAAAGGAAAACCCATCAGGCTATCATCAGACTTCTCAACAGAAACCCCACAGGCCAGAAGAGAATGGCATGATATATTTAGTGCAATGAAACAGAAGGGCCTTGAACCGAGGATACTGTATCCAGCACGATTATCATTTAAATTTGAAGGAGGGATTAAACAATTCCCAGACAAGCAAAAGTTGAGGGAATTTGCCTCCCACAAACCACCTCTACAGGGTATCTTAGAGGGACTGCTCTAGATGGGAGCACTCCTAAAGAGAGCACAGAACAAAACACCCAACATATGAAGAATGGAGGAGGAGGAAAAAGAAGGGAGAGAAATACTCATCAGACTGTGTTTATAATAGCTCAATAAGCGAGTTAAGTTAGACAGTAAGGTAGTAAACAAGCTAACCTTGAACATTTGGTAACCACGAATCTAAAGCCTGCAACGGCAATAAGTACATATCTTTCAATAATCACCCTAAATGTAAATGGACTGAATGGACCAATCAAAAGACACAGAGTAATAGAATGGATAAAAAAGCAAGACCCATCTATAAGCTGCTTACAAGAGACAAACCTCGAACCCAAAGACATGCACAGATTAAAACTCAAGAGATGGAGAAAGATATTTCATGCAAACAACAGAGATAAAAAAGCAGGTGTTGCAATACTAGTATCAGACAAAATAGACTTCAAAACAAAGAAAGTAACAAGAGATAAAGAAGGACATTACATAATGATAAAGGGCTCAGTCCAACAAGAGAATATAACCATTATAAACATATATGCACCCAATACAGGAGCACCAATATATGTGAAACAAATACTAAAAGAATTAAAGGAGGAAATAGAATGCAATGCATTCATATGGGGAGACTTTAACACACCACTCACTCCAAAGGACAGATCCACCAGACAGAAAATAAGTAAGGACACAGAGGCACTGAAAACACACTAGAACAGATGTACCTAATAGACATCTATAGACCTCTACATCCAAAAGCAACAGGATACACATTCTTCTCAAGTGCACATGGAACATTCTCCAGAATAGACCACATATGAGGCCAAAAAAAGAGCCTCAGTAAATTCCAAAAGACTGAAATCCTACCAGCCAACTTTACAGACCACAAAGGCATAAAACTAGAAATAAATTGTACAAAGAAAGCAAAACGGCTCACAAACACATGGAGGCTTAACAACATGCTCCTAAATAATCAATGGATCAATTACCAAATTAAAATGGAGATCCAGCAATATATGGAAACAAATGATAACAACAACACAAAGCCCGAACTTCTGTGGGACACAGCAAAAGCAATCATAAGAGGAAAGAATATAGCAATCCAGGCATATTTAAGGAAGGAAGAACAATCCCAACTGAGTAGTCTAATGTCACAATTATTGAAATTGGAAAAAGAAGAACAAATAAGGCCTAAGGTCAGCAGATGGAGGGACATAATAAAGATCAGAGAAGAAATAAATAAAATTGAGAAGAATAAAACAATAGAAAAAATCAATGAAACCAAGAGCTGGTTCTTCGAGAAAAATCAACAAAATAGATAAGCCTCTAGCCAGACTTACTAATGAAAAAGAGAGTCAACACACATCAACAGTATCAGAAACAAGAAAGGAAAAATCACGACAGACCCCACAGAAATACAAAGAATTATTAGAGAATACTATGAAAACCTATATGCTAACAAGCTGGAAAACCTAGGAGACATGGCAACTTCCTAGAAAAATACACCCTTCCAAGACTGACCCAGAAAGAAACAGAAAATCTAAACAGACCAATTACCAGCAACGAAATTGAATTGGTAATGAAAAAACTACCCAAGAACAAAACCTCCGGGCCAGAGGGATTTACCTCACAATTTTATCAGACATACAGAGAAGACATAACACCCATTCTCCTTAAACTTTTCCAAAAAATAGAAGAGGAGGGAATACTCCCAAACTCATTCTATGAAGCCAGCATCAACCTAATACCAAAACCAGGCAAAGACCCCACCAAAAAAGAAAACTACAGACCAATATCACCGATGAACGTAGATGCAAAAATACTCAACAAAATATTAGCAAACCGAATTCAAAAATACATCAAGAGGATCATACACCATGAGCAAGTGGGATTCATCCCAGGGATGCAAGGATGGCACAACATTCTAAAGTCCATCAACATCATCCACCACATCAACAAAAAGAAAGACAAAAACCACATGATCATCTCCATAGATGCTGAAAAAGCATTCGACAAAATTCAACATCCATTCATGATAAAAACTCTCAACAAAATGGGCACAGAGGGCAAGTACCTCAACATAATAAAGGCCATATATGATAAACCCACAGCCAACATCATACTGAACAGCGAGAGGCTGAAAGCTTTTCCTCTGAGATCAGGAACAAGACAGGGATGCCCACTCTCCCCACTGTTATTCAACATAGTACTGGAGGTCCTCGCTATGGCAATCAGACAAAACAAAGAAATACAAGGAATCCAGATTGGTAAAGAAGAAGTCAAACTGTCACTATCTGCAGATCACATGATAGTGTACATAGAAAACCCAAGACTCCACAGGAAAAGTACTAGAACTAATATTGGAATTCAGCAAAGTTGTAGGATACAAAATTAACACACAGAAATCTGTAGCTTTCCTATACACTAACAATGAACTAATAGAAAGAGAAATCAGGAAAACAATTCCATTCACAATTGCATCAAAAAGAATAAAATACCTAGGAATAAACCTAACCAAAGAAGTGAAAGACCTATAGCCTGAAAACTACAAGACAGTCTTAAGAGAAATTAAAGAGGTTACTAACAAACGTAATCTCATCCTATGCTCCTGGCTAGGAAGAATTAATATCGTCAAAATGGCCATCCTGCCCAAAGCAATATACAGATTCGATGCAGTCCCTATCAAATTACCAACAGCATTCTTCAATGAACTGGAACAAATAGTTCAAAAATTCATAAACACCAAAGACCCTGAATAGCCAAAGCAATCCTGAGAAGGAAAAATAAAGTCAGGGGGATCTCGCTCCCCAACTTCAAGCTCAACTACAAAGCCACAGTAATCAAGACAATTTGGTACTGGCACAAGAACAGAGCCACAGAGCAGTGGAACAGAAGAGAGACTCCAGACATTAACCCAAACATATATGGTAAAATAATATACGATAAAGGAGCCATGGATATACAATGGGGAAATGACAGTCTCTTCAACAGATGGTGCTGGCAAAACTGGAGAGCTACATGTAAGAGAATGAAACTGGATCACTGTCTAACCCCATACACAAAAGTAAACTCCAAATGGATCAAAGACCTGAATGTAAGTCATGAAACCATAAAACTCTTAGAAAAAAACGTAGGCAAAAATCTCATGGACATAAACATGAGTGACTTCTTCATGAACATATCTCCCCGGGCAAGGGAAACAAAGGCAAAAAT
Organism: Manis pentadactyla; assembly: GCF_030020395.1. Lineage (NCBI taxonomy): Eukaryota > Metazoa > Chordata > Mammalia > Pholidota > Manidae > Manis > Manis pentadactyla. The sequence goes on along the minus strand of NC_080032.1, from coordinate 50,186,755 downwards.
GAACAAGTGGGACTATATCAAGCTAAAAAGCTTCTGTACAGCAAAGGACACCATCAATAGAACAAAAAGGTATCGTACAGTATGGGAGAATCTATTCATAAATGACAGATCTGATAAAGGATTGACATCCAAAATATATAAAGAGCTCATGCACCTCAACACACAAAAAGCAAATAATCCAATTAAAAAATGGGCAGAGGAGCTGAATAGTCAGTTCTCTAAAGAAGAAATCCAGATGGCCAACAGGCACATGAAAAGATGCTCCACATCGCTAATCATCAGAGAACTGCAAATTAAAACCACAATGAGATATCACCTCACACCAGTAAGGATCACCATCATCGAGAAGACAAACAACAACAAATGTTGGCAAGGTTGTGGAGAAAGGGGAACCCTCCTACACTGCTGGTGGGAATGTAAACTAGTTCAACCATTGTGGAAAGCATTATAGAGGTACCTCAGAATGCTCAAAATAGAAATACCATTTGACTCAGGAATTCCACTTCTAGGAATTTACCCTAAGAATGCAGCACTCCAGTTTGAAAAAGACAGATGCACCCCTATGTTTATCGCTGCACTGTTTACAATAGCCAAGATATGGAAGCAACCTAAATGTCCATCAGTAGATGAATGGATAAAGAAGAGGTGGTACATATACACAATGGAATATTACGCAGCCATAAGAAAAAAACAGATCCTACCATTCGCAACAACATGGATGGAGCTAGAGGGTATTATACTCAGTGAAATAAGCCAAGCGGAGAAGGACAAGTACCAAATGATTTCACTCATATGTGGAGTATAAGAACAAAGGAAAACTGAAGGAACAAAACAGCAGCAGAATCACAGAACCCAAGAATGGACTAACAGTTACCAAAGGGAAAGGGACTGGGGAGGATGGGTGGGAAGGGAGGGATAAGGGCGGGGAAAAAAGAAAGAGGTCATTACAATTAGCATGTATAGTACGTGGGGGGCAAGGGTAGGGCTGTGCAACACAGAGAAAACAAGTAGTGATTTTTACAGCATCTTACTATGCAGATGGACAGTGACTGTTAAAGGGTATGTGGGGGGGACTTGGTGCAGGGGGGAGCCTAGTAAACATAATGTTCTTCACCTAATTGTATATTAATGATACCAAAATAAAAATAAATAAATAAATATATAAATTAAAAAAAATATATTGTTAAAATGTCCATACTACCAATGCACTCTACAGAGTCAATGCAATCCCTACCAGAATACCAAAGGCATTTTTCACAGAACTAAAATAAGTAATCCTAATACCTGTATGAAACCCCGAAGGGCTCACAATATCCAAAGCAGTTTTGAGAAAGAATAAAACTAGAAGTATGCTGCCAGATTTCAAAGCATAGTACAAAGATACAGTAATCAAAAAAGTAGGGTCCTGGTACAAAACAAACACATAGATAAATGTAACAGAACAGATAACCGAGAAATAATCCCACAGTTACATGATCAATTATTCTACAACAAAGAGGAAAGAATATACTATGGGGAAAAGATACTCTCTTCAGTAAATGGTGTTGGGAAAATTGGACAGCTATATGCAAAAGAATGAAACTGGATCACTTTCTTATACCATATACAAAAATGAACTAAAAATGGATTGAAGTCTTAAATATACTACTGAAATCATATAACTCCTGTAAGAAAACATAGACACTAAGCTCTTTGACTTTGCTCTTAGCAGTGTTTTGTTGGATCTGTCTCCTCAAGCAAGGAAAACAAAAGCAAATACAAGCAAATGGAACTATATCAGACCAAAAAGTGTTGCACAGTGAAGAAAAGCATAAACAAAATGAAAAGGCAACCTACTGAATGGGACAATATATTTGCAAATGACCTATCTGATAAGGGGTTAACATCAAAATATATACAACTCATGAAACTCAATACCAAAAAAAACCCAAACAATCTGATTAAAAAATGGGCAGAGGACCTGAATAGACATTTTTCCAAAGACAGAGAGATGGCCAACAGCCACATGAAAAGAGCTCAACATCACGAACCACTGAGGAAATACAAATCAAAACCATAAAGTGTTATCACTTCACACCTGTCAAAATGACTAGTATCAAAAAGACAAGAATTAACAAATGTTGGTGAAGATGTAAAGAAAAGGGGGCCCTCATGCACTGTGGGAAGGAATGCAAATGTAAATGTAAATGCATCATAGGTGCAGCCACTATGGAAAACAGTATTAAAGTTCATCAGAAAATAAAAAATAGAACTATCTGATGATACAGTACTTTCATTCATTTTTCTGAAGAAGACAAAAACACTAATTTGAAAAGACATGCACAACTGTGTTCATAGCTGTGCTATATACAATAGCCAAGATACAGAAACAACCTAAGTGCCCATTGATTGATGAATGGATAAAGGTGTGGTATATATATATATATATATATATACAATGGAATGTTATTCAGCCATGAAAAACAGTGTAATTTGTGACAACATGGATGGACATAGAGGGTATTATACTAAGTGAAATAAGTCAGACAGAGAAAGACAAACATCTTATGACTTTACTTATATGTGGAATCTAAAAAAAACAGAAACAGAAAACAGATTCATAGATTCAGAGAACAAACTGATGGTTACTAGAGGTTAGTGGGGTCAGAAGAAGAGAAAGACAGGTGAAAAGTATTAAGCACAATCTTCCAATTAAAGTATTAATACATGGGATATAGTATGCAGCTGAGGGAATAGTCAATAATATTAAACAACTCTGTATGGTGACAGTAACTGCAGTTATTGTGGTGGCCATTTTGTGATGTATGTAAATATCAAATAATTATCTTGTACACCTGAAACTAATACAATATGTATGTCAACTGCTCTTCATTAAAAAAAAATCTCAGGGTATCTTTGCATGAATGAGTGACACATTAACATGATTTCTTAAAGGAGTTAAGCTCCAAAACTACACAAAATATTAGTCATATATTATATATTTTTATGAAACCTCATAATTCAAATATACACAAACTCATAACATTCAAAGGGCCATGTACATCAGAAAACCCTAGAATATGTCAGGTCTTGAAATCTTAGCAGTACTCAATTTAAAAGTTTTACAAGGATTTAAAGGACTAAAAATGTCTATAGTTTACCTGGCTAAGGTTAAGTTATATTCAGAAGAGTTTGGAGCACAGAAAACAACTAAATATTTTAATAAGGAAAAAGGATAGTCTTTTACTAACCAGAAAATTCAATCATGTAGGAGAAAAAGTTCACATTTTATCAACTTCTGTGATTAAAAATCAGTATTGTATATTTTGTTTTTCAGAAGCAAAGCAGTTACTATTAGCATGTATGTATTAACATGTTCAATTGCGACAGACAAATCATGTGAGGTTTCTGTGAGTTAAGGAAAAAGAAGGGCTTTGTAACATATAATAATGCAATATGGAAATTACAGTTATGAGATGTATAATAATAGATATTTTCAGCATAATCAATAGACTATGAATGGATAAACAGATGAAGATCACTCATCAAATTATTATGACTATTGTATTATACTCTTAAAAAATAATAAATCATAAAAGCCTGTTATACAACTCTAAGCACATTTATCTTGCTAGTTTCCCTCTTCTGAACTGATAGATCATAAGAAAAATATGTCTCTTACTTATCATTATACTCCTGCCCACCTCCTTGCCCCTTCTCTCATGAAGTCAATCATAAGCTTCCTAATAGGTTCCAATTCTCAAGTATTTATATTTTATTATTTTACTCAAATCTTTGGTTATCTAAGATATATGGAACATAAGAATATTATAACTGATGAAATTCAAAGAATTGTAAGAGACTTCTATGAAAAATTACATGCCAATAAATTGGACAACCTAGAAGAAATGGACAAATTCCAGAAATGTACAACCTTGCAAGACTGACCCAGGAAGAGAGAATCTGAACAGACTAATTACCAGTTGCAAAATAAAACTGGTAATTGAAAAAGTCCCCCCCCCAAAAATCCAGGACTAGATAGCTTTAGAGGTGAATTCTACAAAACATTTAAAGAAGAGCTAATACCCAGTCTTCTTAATGTATTCCAAAAAATAGAAGAGGAGGTAATACTTCCAAACTCATTCTATGGGGCCAGCATCACTCTAATGGTCTAAAAGACAATGCAATAAAAGTACACACCAATATCCATGATGAACATAGATGCAAAAATCCTCACCAAAATATTAGTAAACTGAATTCAAAAAATTTATCAAAAGGATCATCCACCATGGCCAAGTAGGATTTATTTCAGGGATGCAAAGATGATACAATATTTATAAATCAATCAATGTGATATTCCACTAACAAAAAGAAGCATAAAAACCATGTGATCATGTGAACAGATGCTCAAAAAGCATTTGACAAAATTCAACATCCATTCATGATAAAAACTCTCAACAAAATGGGTATAGAGGGCCAGTACCTCAACATAATAAAGGCCATATATGACAAAACCATAGGTAACATCATAGTCAACAGAGAAAAGCTGAAGGTTTTTCCCCCAAGATCAGAAACTATACAAGGATGCCCACCCTCACCACTTATATTCAACATAGTACTGGAAGCCCCATCCACAGCAATATACAAGAAAAAGAGATAAAAGGCATCCAAATTGTTAAGGAAGAACTAAAACTGTCACTATTTGCAGATGTCAGGATACTAAAGACTCCACCAAAAAACTATTAGAATAACCAGATTCAGCAAAACCACAGGATTTAAAATCAATATACAGACATCTGTTGCATTCCTATATACTAGCAATGAACTAGCAGAAAGTGAAATCAAGAAAACAATTCCATTTACAACTGCATCATAAAGAATACAATACCTAGGAGTAGACCTAACCAAAGGTGAAAGACCTGTACTCCAAAAACTGTAAGACACTGATGAAAGAAACTGAAGAAGACAAAAATAAACAGAAATCTATCCCATGGATAGGAAGAATATTGTCAAAATGGCCATCCTGCCCAAATTACAGAGTCAATGAAATCCCATCAAAATATCAGTATCAATGGCATTTTTCAATGAACTAAACAAATAATCCTAAAATTTATAGGGGACCACAAAAGACCCAGAATAGACAAAGCGATCTTGAGAAAGAAGAACAAAGCTGGGAATATTAAGCTCCCTGACTTCAAACTATCTACAAAGGTACAGGAATCAAAACAGTGTGATACTAGCACAAAAACAGATCACTGGAACAGAACAGAGAGCCCAGAAATAAACCCATGCAATTAATATATGCCAAAGCAGGCAAGAATATACAATGGGGAAAAGACAGTCTCTTCAATAAATGGTGCTGGGAAAACTAGACAGCTACATGCAAAACAAATAAACTGGATTACTCCCTAACACCATACACAAATTAAACTGAAATGGATTAAAGACCTAAGTATAAGACATGAAACCATAAAACTGTTAGAAGAAAACATAGGCAAAAATCTCTTGAACATAAGCATGAGTAATTTTTTTTCTGGACACATCTCCCCATGCAAGGGACACAAAAGCAAAAATAAACAAGTGGGTCTATGCCAAACTAAAAGGCCTCTGCACAGCAAAGAAAATCATCAACAAAACAAAAAGACAACCTACAATATGGGAGAATATATTCATAAATGATTTATCTGATAAGGGGTTAACATCCAAAATATATGACGAACTCATACAACTCAACACCAAACAAATAAATAATCCAATTCAAAAATGGGTAGAAGAGGCGGAGCCAACATGGCGGCGTGAGTAGGACAGTGGGAATCTCCTCCCAAAAACATATATACTTTTGAAAATACAACAAACACAACTAGCCCTAAAAGAGAGACCAGAAGACGCAGGACAGTGGCCAGACTGCAGCTACACCAGCGAGAACCCAGCGACTGGTGAAAGGGGTAAGATACAAGCCCCGGCCCCGCGGGACCCGAGCGCCCCTCCCCCCAGCTCCCGGCGGGAGAACAATAGGCAGAGCGGGAGGGAGACGGAGCCCAGGACTGCCGAACACCCAGCCCCAGCCATCCGGGCCAGAGCGCAGACACAGTACATGCCCAGGGGGCCCTGGATACTGGGGGAACAGGGAGTAAGACCTCTGAGCGGGTGCTGAAGCTGATGCCCCTGTGACAAAGAAAAGCGGGGGCTTTTTGAAAGTCTTAAAGGGACAGGGACTTAACAGCTTAACGGAAACAACCCAGGTCACAGTACAGCAGCTGGAAACTACTGGGAAAACCGGGTGCACTAACCCCCTGGGCAACAGCTCTGAGAACCCTCACGGAGGCAAACAGTCAAGCAGCCCCCCCATCCATTACCCATCCGGGCGCTGCAAAAGCAGAGAAGCAGCCTGAGACAAACCCCGCCCACAGAAAGGGAAATTTCTCCCTTCCGGCCAGGCAAGACACAAAGACCCACTCTACACGCAATTACCCAACACAAGCCACTAGGGGTCGTAGTTGCCCCAGTAAAGAAAGGCCAGTAGCAAGTGAAAATTTTGGCCCTCCCAGCTGACAGTCAATAGCACCTGTCAACATGAAAAGGCAAAAAAATATGATCCAGACAAGACTAACCCAGACAGCTTCAGCATCTGCTACATCTTCCCCTGAGAAGGAATCTGGGGAGATAGATTTAGCCAGTCTACCTGAAAAAGAATTCAAAACAAAAGTCATAACCATGCTGATGGACTTAACAGAGAAATATGCAAGAACTAAGGAAGGAGAATTCAGAAATAAAACAAGCTCTGGAAGGACTTCAAAACAGAATGGACGAGATGCAAGAGACCATTAATGGACTAGAAAACAGAGAACAGGAACGCAGAGAAGCTGATGCAGAGAGAGATAAAAGGATCTCCAGGAATGAAAGAATTTTAAGAGAGCTGAGTGATCAATCTAAAAGGAATAATATAAGAATCATAGGCATTCCAGAAGAAGTAGACAGAGAAAAGGGGATAGAAAATGTCTTTGAAGAAATAATTGCTGAAAATTTCCCCAAACTAGGGGAAGAAATGGCCTCTCAGACCACAGAGGTACACAGAACTCCCATGACAAGGGATCCAAGGAGGGCAACACCAAGACACATAATAATTAAAATGGCAAAGATCAAAGACAAGGACAAAGTATTACAAGCAGCCAGAGAGAAAAAAAAGGTTACCTACAAAGGAAAACCCATCAGGCTATCATCAGACTTCTCAACAGAAACCCTACAGGCCAGAAGAGAATGGCATGATATACTTAATGCAATGAAACAGAAGGGCCTCCAACCAAGACTACTGTATCCAGCACGAATATCATTTAAATATGAAGGAGGGATTAAACAATTCCCAGACAAGCAAAAGTTGAGGGAATTTGCCTCCCACAAACCACCTCTACAGGGCATCCTACAGGGACTGCTCTAGATGGGAGCACTCCTAAAAAGAGCACACAACAAAACACCCAACATATGAAGAAGGGAGGAGGAGGAATAAGAAGGGAGAGAAATAAAGAATCATCAGATTGTGTTTATAATAGCTCAACAAGCGAGTTAAGTTAGACAGTAAGACAGTAAAGAAGCTAACCCTAAACCTTTGGTAACCACAAACTTAAAGCCTGCAATGGCAATAAATTCATACCTTTCAATAATCACCCGAAATGTAAATGGACTGAATGCACCAATCAAAAGACACAGAGTAATAGAATGGATAAAAAAGCAAGATCCATCCATATGCTGCTTACAAGAGACTCACCTCAAACCCAAAGACGTGCACAGACTTAAAGTCAAGGGATGGAAAAAGATATTTCAAGCAAACAACAGAGAGAAGAAAGCAGGTGTTGCAATTCTGGTATCAGACAAAACAGACTTCAAAATAAAGAAAGTAACAAAAGACAAAGAAGGACATTACATAATGATAAAGGGCTCAGTCCATCAAGAGGATATAACCATTATAAATATATATGCACCCAATACAGGAGCACCAACATACCTGAAACAAATATTAACAGAACTAAAGGAGGAAATAGAATGCAATGCATTCATTCTAGGAGACTTCAACACACCACTCACTCCAAAGGACAGATCCACCAGACAGAAAATAAGTAAGGACACAGAGACACTGAACAACACACTAGAACAGATGGACCTAATAGACATCTACAGAACTCTACATCCAAAAGCAACAGGATACACGTTCTTCTCAAGTGCACATGGAACATTCTCCAGAATAGACCACATACTAGGACACAAAAAGAGCCTCAGTAAATTCCAAAAGATTGAAATCCTACCAACCAACTTTTCAGACCACAAAGGCATTAAACTAGAAATAAACTGTTCAAAGAAAGCAAAAAGGCTCACAAACACATGGAGGCTAAACAACACGCTCCTAAATAATCAATGGATCAATGACCAAATCAAAATGGAGATCCAGCAATATATGGAAACAAATGACAACAACAACACTAAGCCCCAACTTCTGTGGGACGCAGCAAAAGCAGTCTTAAGAGGAAAGTATATAGCACTCCAAGCATATTTAAAAAAGGAAGAGCAATCCCAAATGAACGGTCTAATGTCACAACTATCAAAATTGGAAAAAGAAGAACAAATGAGGCCTAAGGTCAGCAGAAGGAGGGACATAATAAAGATCAGAGAAGAAATAAATAAAATAGAGAAGAATAAAACAATAGCAAAAATCAATGAAACCAAGAGCTGGTTCTTCGAGAAAATAAACAAAATAGATAAGCCTCTAGCCAGACTTATTAAGAGGAAAAGAGAGTCAACACAAATCAACAGTATCAGAAATGAGAAAGGAAAAATCACAACAGACCCCGCAGAAATACAAAGAATTATTAGAGACTACTATGAAAACCTATATGCTAACAAGCTGGGAAACCTAGGAGAAATGGACAACTTCCTAGAAAAATACAACCTTCCAAGACTGACCCAAAAAGAAACAGAAAATCTAAACAGACCAATTACCGGCAACGAAATTGAAGCGGTAATCAAAAAACTACCAAAGAACAAAACCCCCGGGCCAGATGGATTTACCTCGGAATTTTATCAGACATACAGGGAAGACATAATACCCATTCTCCTTAAAGTTTTCCAAGAAATAGAAGAGGAGGGGATACTCCCAAACTCATTCTATGAAGCTAACATCACCCTAATACCAAAACCAGGCAAAGACACCACCAAAAAAGAAAACTACAGACCAATATCCCTGATGAACGTAGACGCAAAAATACTCAACAAAATTTTAGCAAACCGAATTCAAAAATACATCAAAACCATCGTACACCATGACCAAGTGGGATTCATCCCAGGGATGCAAGGATGGCACAACATTCGAAAGTCCATCAATATCATCCACCACATCAACAAAAAGATAGACAAAAACCACATGATCATCTCAATAGATGCTGAAAAAGCATTTGACAAAGTTCAACATCCATTCATGATAAAAACTCTCAGCAAAATGGGAATAGAGGGCAAGTACCTCAACATAATAAAGGCCATCTATGAAAAACCCACAGCCAACATTATATTGAATAGCGAGAAGCTGAAAGCATTTCCGCTGAGATCGGGAACTAGACAGGGATGCCCACTCTCCCCACTGTTATTTAACATTGTACTAGAGGTCCTAGCCATGGCAATCAGACAAAACAAAAAAATACAAGGAATCCAGATTGGCAAAGAAGAAGTCAAACTGTCACTATTTGCAGATGACATGATACTGTACATAAAAAACCCTAACGACTCCACCCCAGAACTACTAGAACTGATATCGGAATACAGCAAAGTTGCAGGATACAAAATCAACACACAGAAATCTGTGGCTTTCCTATATACCAACAATGAACCAACAGAAAGAGAAATCAGGAAAACAACTCCATTCACAATTGCATCAAAAAAAATAAAATACCTAGGAATAAACCTAACCAAAGAAGTGAAAGACTTATATTCTGAAAACTACAAGTCACTCTTAAAAGAAATTAAAGGGGACACTAACAGATGGAAACGCATCCCATGCTCATGGCTAGGAAGAATTAATATCGTCAAAATGGCCATCCTGCCCAAAGCAATATACAGATTTGATGCAATCCCTATGAAACTACCAGCAACATTCTTCAATGAACTGGAAAAAATAATTCAAAAATTCATATGGAACCACCAAAGACCCCGAATAGCCAAAGCAATCCTGAGAAAGAAGAATAAAGTAGGGGGGATCTCACTCCCCAACTTCAAGCTCTATTATAAAGCCATAGTAATCAAGACAATTTGGTACTGGCACAAGAACAGAGCCACAGACCAATGGAACAGACTAGACAATCCAGACATTAACTCAGACATATATGGTCAATTAATATTTGATAAAGGAGCCATGGACATACAATGGCAAAATGACAGTCTCTTCAACAGATGGTGCTGGCAAAACTGGACAGCTACATGTAGGAGAATGAAACTGGACCATCGTCTAACCCCATATACAAAAGTAAACTCAAAATGGATCAAAGACCTGAATGTAAGTCATGAAACCATTAAACTCTTGGAAGAAAACATAGGCACAAACCTCTTAGACATAAACATGAGTGACCTCTTCTTGAACATATCTCCCCGGACAAGGAAAACAACAGCAAAAATGAACAAGTGGGACTATATTAAGCTGAAAAGCTTCTGTACAGCAAAAGACACCATCAATAGAACAAAAAGGAACCCTACAGTATGGGAGAATATCTTTGAAAATGACACATCCGATAAAGGCTTAACGTCCAGAATATATAAAGAGCTCACACGCCTCAACAAACAAAAAACAAATAACCCAATTAAAAAATGGGCAAAGGAACTGAACAGACGGTTCTCCAAAAAAGAAATACAGATGGCCAACAGACACATGAAAAGATGCTCCACATCGCTAATTATCAGAGAAATGCAAATTAAAACTACAATGAGGTATCACCTCACACCAGTAAGGATGGCTGCCATCCAAAAGACAAACAACAACAAATGTTGGCGAGGCTGTGGAGAAAGGGGAACCCTCCTACACTGCTGGTGGGAATGTAAACTTGTTCAACCATTGTGGAAAGCAGTATGGAGGTACATCAAAATGCTCAAAACAGACTTACCATTTGACCCAGGAATTGCACTCCTAGGAATTTACCCTAAGAACGCAGCAATCAAGTATGAGAAAGATCAGTGCACCCCTATGTTTATCGCAGCACTATTTACAATAGCCAAGAATTGGAAGCAACCTAAATGTCCATCGATAGATGAATGGATAAAGAAGATGTGGTACATATACACAATGGAATACTACTCAGCCATAAGAAAAGGGCAAATCCAACCATTTGCAGCAACATGGATGGAGCTGGAGGGTATTTTGCTCAGTGAAACAAGCCAAGCAGAGAAAGAGAAATACCAAATGATTTCACTCATCTGTGGAATATAAGAACAAAGGAAAAACTGAAGGAACAAAACAGCAGCAGAATCACAGAACTCAAGAATGGACTAACAGGTACCAAAGGGAAAGGGACTGGGGAGGATGGGTGGGTAGGGAGGGATAAGGGGGGGAGAAGTAGGGGGGTATTAAGATTAGCATCCATAGCGGGGTGGGAGAAAGGGGAGGGCTGTACAACACAGAGAAGACAAGTAGTGATTCTACAACATTTTGCTACGCTGATGGACAGTGACTGTAAAGGAGTATATAGGGGGGACCTGGTATAGGGGAGAGCCTAGTAAACAAAGTATTCGTCATGTAAGTGTAGATGAATGATTAAAAAAAAAAAATGCAGTTCCTATGTGGTGACCTCTAATGAGTTCTACACAATGATATAAAGGACATATAAAAGTGTAGGCAAAGGGTCTGTTTGTGTTTATACAGAGGATCAAAGCCTAATTTGTTTGGCTACCCCGAAAATGAACTAAGATACAATATGAAAAAGAACTTCCAACATCAGCACTCTCGGGAAGACTCATGACAGAAGATGAACAGAAAAAAAAAAAAAAAAACTTCAACAAAGATCCACACACTGTCACAGGTGTAGATGCACTCATCCCACCAGTTCCTGGACTTGCCATGGGAAAGATGAAGGAGATATCTAAGCTGGCCTGTGCATGCAGTAAAACAAAAATTGGACTGGATCTATACTGTTGGAACTCAACCAAGAATTAGGAGAAGTGCAAATTGTAGCACTCCAAAATCTTACAACCACAGACTATTTATCGTTAAAAGAACATATGGGATATGAACAGTCCCCAGGAATGGGGTGTTCTAGTTTATCTGAATTCTCTCAGACTGTTTAAGTTCAGTCGGACAATATCCACCATATCATAGATAAGTTTTCACAAATGCCTAAGGTGCCTAACTGGTTTTCTTGGTTTCACTGGAGATGGCTGGTAATTACAGGTATGCTTTGGTTAGGTAACTATATTCCTATTATGTTAATGTGTGTGCACAATTTAATTAGTCGTTTAAAACCTATCCATGCTGAAGTTACTCTACAAGAAGATATGTCAAAGAAATTATCAATCTTCCCAGGTTTTCTTCTGCCTGCTACTTCTGTAGCTTTTCTTCTTCCTACCTAATCACAACCTTTAAATAGAACTCGTGCCACATGTCGAATTTACCGAGTATCATAATTCTTCCAAGTGGTAAAGACACCTCAAGACAAATGCTGGGCATAGAAGCCACAGGGCATAAATATGCAAAGAAGTAAAAAGCTAACCTTTTCAAACGATAAGGCTTCTCTCTCACTTACCAACTTCACATTTCCCTGTATGGCCCCGGAAGATGACTGGTTAGCCAGAGACGGGTAAGATTCCTCAAGGGAGGAACAACCTAAGACAGGCACAGTCGCAGGGGGCCATCTGGTGAGAAAATGGGGAGCAGCAGAGGTGAGGCTTAGAACCTCCCCCCTCATGTTCTGAGAGAAATCTTCTGCATACATGGATGTCTATTGCCCTCATCTAGCGCGGATTAACGCATAGTCTACAGGCACACACCTGATCATCTACATTTGCTCTCTTATAACACTAAACTCTGTTTCCTACCTTTATCTCGTATCTACCTACCACTTCAGCATTTTATTAAAAATAATAATAATAGAGAAATGTGGTATCCACATATAAATCAGGTTTAAAAATCAAATGAGTATTCATATTTGAACTGACTGTTTATAGTTCATAATGCATTAAGAAAACCGAAAGCTTCTGTGATGACTGCCCTTGCACTGTTCACCATGTAACTTATTCACTATGTAAGAATTTGTACTCCATGTAAGAATTTGTTCGTTATGCATCAGAAGATTGGAGACTGACGAAAATTGGGCTTGGGGTGGATTAATGATTGTGCATTGAGTACTGACCCCCCTATACAGAGATTTGTTGTGGTTAACAACTATTTGATCAATAAATATGAGAGATGCCCTCAAAATATATATATATATATATATATATATATATATATATATATATATATATATATATATAAACACACTTCCAATTGTAAAATAAATAAGTAACCGGGATGTAATGTATAGCATAAGGAATATAGTCAAAATATTGTAACAACTTGGTATGGTGATACCTGGTACCTAGAAATATCATGTATATAAATGTTGAGTCGCTGTGTTGTACACCTGAAACTAATGTAATGCAATGCTGTTGTCAACTACCCTTCAATAAAAAAAAAAAAAAAAAAAAAAAAAAAATGGGTAGAAGACCTGAACAGACATTTTCCCAAAGAAGAAACACAGATGGCCCACAGGCACATGAAAAGATGCTCCACATCACTAATCATCAGGGAAATGCAAATAAAAACCACAATGAGATACCACCTCACACCAGTTAGAATGGCCACTATCCAAAAGACAAGATATAACAAGTGTTAGCAAGGATGTGGAAAAGAGGGAACCCTCCTACACTGCTGGGGGGAATGTAAATTAGTGCAGCTACTATGGAAAACAACATGGAGGTTCCTCAAAAACTAAAAATAGATGTACCATTAGATCCAGTAATTCCATTTCTAGGAATTTACCTGAAGAAAACAAAATCTCTAATTTGAGAAGATATATGCACCCCTATGTTTATTGCTACATTATTTACAATAGTAAGAAAAGCAACCAAACTGTCCATCAGTAGATGAATGGATAAAGAAGATGTGGTATATACGCACAATGGGATATTTTTCAGCAATAAAAAGAAATCTTGCCATTTGCAACAACATGGACAGACTTAAGAGGGTATTTTGCTAAGTGAAATAAGCCAGGCAGAGAAAGACAAATACCTTATGATTTCACTTATATGTGGACTCTAAAAACAAAAGAGAACACAAAGCAGTGGACTCACAGACACTGAGAAGTGACTGATGGGGGAGGGGTTAGGGTGGGTGGGTGAAATAGGTGAAGGGGATAAAGAGGCACAAAATTTCAATCATAATATAAATTAGTCACAGCGTTAGAAACTATAACATAGAGAACATAGCCAATAATTCTTTAACATCTATGTTGACAGTAACTACAATAGTTGGCATGAATATTTAATAATGTATTTAACTGCTGGATCACAATGTTGTATATTTGAAACCAACATAATACTGTATATCAACTATACTTCAATAAAAAAAAAGAAATAATACAACAGATAATGCAAAATAAAAGACTGATACAGTATTTTAATAATACTATTAATCTGAATGGAAGTTATACTATTAATTTGTATGGAAATATTTATATAACAATTTTGGAATATACAATTGAAATAAAATATTAGCATAAAAAATGTTGAATTTAATTAAACATGAGAGTTAAATACAACCCTTTATAATATCAACTTTCATAAGGGTTTAGCTCACACATTTAAAAAGTCTTGTTAAAGTCAATAGATGCATTTTGACAAACAGGTCATTTTTATACTAAATAACAACAACAACAAATATCTAAAAACTAGTAAACCACAGCTCCCAAAAAAGGATCCTGATATACCTCAATAGCTTCAAGTAAAATAGGATTTCTCAGCTCTAGCCATGTTGCACAAGATAGTAAGAAAAAGAAAAAAACTGAGAAGAAATGGCTTAATCAAATTCCTCTCCAACAGTTCATTTGATTTTATGAAAGAGAATGATTAACCATACAAAAGCTTCTACAGCTATTCGATTAAAATGAAGCATTTTCCAGAATATATTTTTGGAAATTAATATACAGATAATATCCCAGAGAATAGAAATAATCAAAAAAGTGAGAAACTACTTAAAAAGTAATAATTTTTTCTAAAACCTTTAGTTGCAAGAAATTTAAGAGTATCATTGGATTGAGGTAATTATAACCCATTAACACTAATTTCAATTTAAAATATTTTCTCAATAACATATAGTGCATATTATTTAAAAAACCCATATATGCTAGCAAATAAAAACAGAATACAAATTTATTGAATCCATTTTGAAGTTTTATATAATGACCTATGGTGGTTTGTAGCTTCCCTTCAACATGACCTACACTTTTACTTTGAACTCTGTATAAATCTGGACCCATATTATCAGTATTTCTGTACTAATTCTACATAACAACTTAACATACTTGCATCTAACCATAAATATGTTTTCTTATATTTGAAATCTGCAATTATCAGATTATGAAGGAAGAGGAACCAAGGTTCATCTTATGGAAAAAAAACGCTGTATTACATTAACAAATTCATAGCTGAACATCTAGGTCCCCAGTTCCAGTTCAATATGTTCCTCCTGATTTCTCGAGAGCTGCAATCAGTACCACAGACTACAGGATTCAGAACGGAACTATAGCAATCAAGGAGGAAAATTACTCATTCCTGGAGAAACAATCTTTTCTGTTTATTAAATTTACTGAAGACTTTGGTTATTAAAATACTGCATATTTTATGCATACTCCAAAACTACCAGGAGCAGAACTATTGCATCATTTCAAGAGACTCAAAAAAAAGTATTTTGATAATATTCAACACCATTCATGATTTGAAAATTAAAAACAAAATGTAACTAGAAAAAGGTTACCTTAAAATTATGAAGTGAATGAAATGCATCTTGTCAAAAATCTATAGCAAACATAATAGATAACGCTAACACATCAGACATATTACCTTTTAAAAAAAAGAATAAGACACAGATGCCCACTATCACCATTTTTACTAGAGATTATACTAAAATTTTAAGACAGAACAGTAAAATGAAAAATAAAAGGTATAATGAGTAAAAAAGGGAAGAAACAAAGTTGTCATTTTTTCAGATATGAGACTGAAGGCATGCAAGAGGACCTACAGACACTCCATAAGACTTAATAAGAGAGAAAATTTACTGGATAAATACAAAAACAGAATTTCTAATTTGATTTAATATGTCCACTCTCCCTCATCCATTATTCTCTCTCCTTTCCTGTGTCTTCTATGAGTGAGTTATGTCTTATTTAAGAGCTGCCAACCAGAACTACACAATGTGTTAAGTGCTACTGTTTGATAAAAATGAGATAATGTATCCATCTCTCTTCCCTAATCTATTGCATTTTCATTGCTTTCTATTTCTATACCAAAGTGCCTCTGCAATTAAGGTATCTTTTTAGTTGTCATTTTTTTGCCAAATCATTAGAGTGAGCTAGTACCTCTAGGTACACTGTAAAAACATCTCCTATATCCTATTTCTTTGTATAAGAACAAACTAGTCACAATTTATTATTCTTAGTAAAACATAGCCCAATTTACTTAAGTTACCACTTTGAGCAGCCAAAAATAAGACCATTTTGCCAGGGCCCTGCCCACTAGGAGCCTTCAATGGTACTCCTGCACTTACTTCTCACCATTTGCTTTCCAGCTTGACTACTGTGTGAAAATTTGAAATGTTTTACTACATGCTTCCAGAGGGTTCCCACCATTTGTATATACCATTCCATTTAAAAGAGCTTACTCATCATAACTTTCATTTCCTATCTCTAATTCAGTTTCCAATCCATGATGGATTTTTAAAAAATTATTATTTCCCTCTTTCCAGACTTCTTCAAAATCTACCAAAAATCTACAGGTATTACTTGCCTACTTAACCATTTACCCTTTCAAAAACTCATGCCATTTTTCTAATGGGGCATTTTTCTTTAACATTGTCTTTAGAAAGGTATAAAAATGCCATTTGATAGAGCTCTTGCCCTTCTGAGTTACTGAAATTGTTCTCTCAATTGTCCAAATGTAATGTTCTTTCCCAAGTCTTTACAGTCCATGATTTCTATGTAGCTCAAATAACCAGGGTCTCCTTCCTAAAACCCTCTCTTCCCTTCGTTTCTATACATTTTTCCAACAAAAGATCCATCAGTTTCTGATGACTTTTTTGATGTTGTCAACTCGTTAACATAGAGGGGGGGTTCCAAGATTCCTCTTTTCTTTGGTTGATTTTTTCTAATTTCATTCGCCATACACACTTTTTTTTTTTTTCTTAGCAGTCTCATTCATATTTCATGCCTTTAATTATCACCTTCTGTCTTCAAGTCTCTACTCCTGACCTGGACCCCAAGAACTAGACCACATCTGGCAAGGTACGTAACACCCAAAGTAGACATTGTGTCAGCTGTCAGAGCTGCCTCAAATGACCTCTCACCTCTGCTCTGGACAGTCACTACACTATCAGATGGAGCTAGCACTGAAGAAAAATCCCATTTCGAGTAATTTCCTAAATGTCTCTACCCAATAGTCCATATCAACACCTTGTATGTAATATATCAAACACAGAATCCATTACATATTTTCCCAAAACTTTCTACTCCACCCACACCACTTTGTAAGTAAATCTTGGAGTTTCTGCAATTCTCTTTTTATACCTTCAGCTCCACATCATTGCTCTATCTTAGTGAGAACTCTGTGGTATCTATCAAATTTCTCTCTTTTTATTAACCAATGTCACACCTGAATATAAGCACATAGTATCTCTCATCAAAGCTGCTGAAACTGCTAGCTTCATAATTTCATAACTCCCATCTGCAGTCCCTTTCCTTTTTTTCAATCTTACAATCTTAATCTCATTTACCGATGAGGGGCATCCAAAGACCACCCAAATCCCTTACTCTTGAAATGAGTATCCTTTACAAGGTAGCTATAAAGTTACTTCTAATCTTACTTGGATGTCTCCACTTTATATGTTATATTATATTCTACCAAATATAACATCTCTATTATTTACTTATGAGGTTTTTTTCTGGTTGACAGGATCTCCCTTTCCTTCAGGTTAGGAAAAATGGGGAAGAGAAAGAGAAATTCAACAGAACTTGATAATGCAGTGGATAAAGGTGATGTGTGAAAAAGAAGCATCAAGGGTGATGCTGATTTCTAGCTTATACACTGAGATCTGTAATAATACTAGACACTTAAAACTGGAAGCTTCTGAAGAGAAGTTTAGAACTTACATAGTCAAGTGACTTTGACATCTCAAAGTGGAAGTGGATACCAGAGAGGCAGGTGGACATGTAGACCTTGGTCTCAGAAAACAGGTGTAGACTAGAGCTGTTACTCACAGAATAACTATAACATAGATTATAACTTAAGCCACAGGTTTGCTTAGAAAGCTAAAGTAAATAGTGTTCAAAAAGAAGAAACAACAGAATTTTTAAACAAGAGGCCTAGGACATGTTACAAGCCTATCAGAAAAGGAAGAACCTAAAGACTGAAAAGGAAGAACCAGAAGAACATGATTTCACAGATGCTAAGGGGAGAAGCGCACTGAGGAGGAGGCATGGTCTGCAGTGTTAGTGCTGAGAGGGAAAGTAAGATGGAGATAGAAAAATCCATTAGATTTAGTAACACAGCGGTCTCAATGGTGGCCCTAGTTTTTATAATGGAGAAACCAGAGTGAGGTCATTTGAGGAGTGAAAAGTGGGAGGTTGAGAAATGAAGGTGAAAAAGTTGGCAGGCAGAGACAGCTCCTTCAAAAAATTTGGCTAAGAAAGGTAAGAGAACATTATACAGAATTATACATGATAATCACACAATGCCTGTAAAGCACTTCAAACGTTGCACTCCTCTCTCTCTCTTCTCCCACTGATTGTTCTCAATGAAATGCTGCACATTCCCACTAAGGTTGGGATATGGAGACCCATTATGTCCACTACTACTTTTTTTTTTTAACAGATTAGTCAATGAACTCAGACTAGTGAAAACCATCAGAAACATAAAAATTAGGAATTAGAAAAGAAGAAACAAAACTATTAGGGAAAAAAAATTACAGCTAGAAGAACTAGAAAAGAAGAAATAGAACTATTTGCAGATGACCTAATGTAATACCTGAAAAATCCTAGAAAATCAGTAATAAAACTTAAGGAACAAAAGAAGTCAGCAAGGTAACATGATACAAAATGAATGTGCAAAAATTAGTAACACTCAATATATTAAAATAAAACCAGATAGAATATATAACAGATGAGAAAGCCCATTTAAAATAGTAATAAAAAGATTAAGAGACTCACACGGGAAGATGGCGGTGTGAGTAGTTCAGAGGAAATCTAACCAAAACATATATTTTTATGAAAATACAATAAATACAACTATTCCTAAAAGAGACACCAGTGGATGCAGTACAACAGCCAGGATATGTCTACATCTGTGAGAACTCAGCATCACATGAAGGGGGTAAGATAAAAGTCACGGCCAGGCGGGACCCGAACGCTCCCCCACCCCAAAACCCGGCAGGAAGAAAGGAGTCAGAACAGGGAGGGAGTGAAAGCTTAGGACTGCAAAACAACCAGCACTAGAAATCCACAACTCGAACACAGACACAAGGTGCACGGGGTGCTGGATATTAGAGAAAAGGAAAAGCAAAACCTGTGGGCAGGTCCATGTAACCGGCACCCCTGAGACAAAAGAAAAGCGAGTGCTTTCTGCAAGTCTTAAAGACACAGGGACCCCATAGCTGGACGAAGTTGTCCCGGCAGCTGGAAATACTGGGGAAACTTAGGCGCCCTAAACAGAGGCAGTGCAGCTCTGAAGCACCTCACAGGACTAGGCAGCCTGCCAGTCGCTCCTCCAACTGGCGCGGACCCCGACACATAGGCCCAGTAGCAGGAGAGTGGGAGCGCACGCCGGGGACGGAAGTGCTAGAAGGAACGGAGACCAGATCCATGCACCGAAGGGCTAGCCCGCAGCAGCACGAACGAACAGCCCAGGCGTGGCTCGAGCACACTAGTGTCAGTGAAGCCAGCGCCCGGTAGAAGCCTGCACAGAAAATCCCCGTGCGCACCAGCAGCGGAGCCAGAGGGAGGAGGCGCGTTCCAAGGACTCGATCGGATCCCAGCCCAATGCACAGCCACCCGGGCCAGACCCAAAGGCCGCTGCTGTCACACAGCTACACAGCAGGGTCGCCGCTAGCACGGAGGAGTACACCTGGCATGCCTGCCACTCCCTGAAGGGTTCTGCGCTGCTCTGATGGACACCCCACCCACAGCAGCTTAGGAGATTAACCCGCTGGCTGCTCCAGGAGTGCAGGTAGCCATCACAGGCAGCAGAGAAGGGCAAGGCATCTAGCAAGCAGGAAAGGAGTTTCTTCTCCCAGCTGACACACCCACAACTAGCCTACAGCCACTGCAATCACGATGAAAAGGCAAAAAAATCTGGTCCAGACCAAGATAGTAACACCTGAGAAAGGATCTGCAGAGGCAGACCTAACCAGTCTCCCTGAAAAAGAATTCAAAATAAAAATCATAAACATGCTGACAGAGCTGCAGAGAAATATGCAAAAGCTAAAGGATGAAGTCCGGAGGGAGATTACAGACACCTGGAGGGAGATTACAGACATCCAGAGGGAGATTACAGAAATGAAACAAACTCTGGAAGGATTTATAAGCAGAATGGATAAGATGCAAGAGGCCATTGATGGAATAGAAACCAGAGAACAGGAACGCATAGAAGCTGACGCAGAGAGAGATAAAAGGACCTCCAGGAATGAAACAATATTAAGAGAACTGTGTGACCAATCCAAAAGGAACAATACCCGCATTATAGGGGTACCAGAGGAAAAAGAGAGAAAAAAAGGGACAGAAAGTGTCTTTGAAGAAATAATTGCTGAGAACTTCCCCAAACTGGGGGAGGAAATAGTTGCTCAGACTACGGAGGCACACAGAACTCCCGAGAGACGGGACTCAAAGAGGATAACACCAAGACACATAATAATTAAAATGGCAAAGATCAAGGACAAGGACAGAGTAATAAAGGCAGCCAGAGAGAGAAAAAAGGTCACCTACAAAGGAAAACCCATCAGGCTATCATCAGACTTCTCAACAGAAACCCCACAGGCCAGAAGAGAATGGCATGATATATTTAGTGCAATGAAACAGAAGGGCCTTGAACCGAGGATACTGTATCCAGCACGATTATCATTTAAATTTGAAGGAGGGATTAAACAATTCCCAGACAAGCAAAAGTTGAGGGAATTTGCCTCCCACAAACCACCTCTACAGGGTATCTTAGAGGGACTGCTCTAGATGGGAGCACTCCTAAAGAGAGCACAGAACAAAACACCCAACATATGAAGAATGGAGGAGGAGGAAAAAGAAGGGAGAGAAATACTCATCAGACTGTGTTTATAATAGCTCAATAAGCGAGTTAAGTTAGACAGTAAGGTAGTAAACAAGCTAACCTTGAACATTTGGTAACCACGAATCTAAAGCCTGCAACGGCAATAAGTACATATCTTTCAATAATCACCCTAAATGTAAATGGACTGAATGGACCAATCAAAAGACACAGAGTAATAGAATGGATAAAAAAGCAAGACCCATCTATAAGCTGCTTACAAGAGACAAACCTCGAACCCAAAGACATGCACAGATTAAAACTCAAGAGATGGAGAAAGATATTTCATGCAAACAACAGAGATAAAAAAGCAGGTGTTGCAATACTAGTATCAGACAAAATAGACTTCAAAACAAAGAAAGTAACAAGAGATAAAGAAGGACATTACATAATGATAAAGGGCTCAGTCCAACAAGAGAATATAACCATTATAAACATATATGCACCCAATACAGGAGCACCAATATATGTGAAACAAATACTAAAAGAATTAAAGGAGGAAATAGAATGCAATGCATTCATATGGGGAGACTTTAACACACCACTCACTCCAAAGGACAGATCCACCAGACAGAAAATAAGTAAGGACACAGAGGCACTGAAAACACACTAGAACAGATGTACCTAATAGACATCTATAGACCTCTACATCCAAAAGCAACAGGATACACATTCTTCTCAAGTGCACATGGAACATTCTCCAGAATAGACCACATATGAGGCCAAAAAAAGAGCCTCAGTAAATTCCAAAAGACTGAAATCCTACCAGCCAACTTTACAGACCACAAAGGCATAAAACTAGAAATAAATTGTACAAAGAAAGCAAAACGGCTCACAAACACATGGAGGCTTAACAACATGCTCCTAAATAATCAATGGATCAATTACCAAATTAAAATGGAGATCCAGCAATATATGGAAACAAATGATAACAACAACACAAAGCCCGAACTTCTGTGGGACACAGCAAAAGCAATCATAAGAGGAAAGAATATAGCAATCCAGGCATATTTAAGGAAGGAAGAACAATCCCAACTGAGTAGTCTAATGTCACAATTATTGAAATTGGAAAAAGAAGAACAAATAAGGCCTAAGGTCAGCAGATGGAGGGACATAATAAAGATCAGAGAAGAAATAAATAAAATTGAGAAGAATAAAACAATAGAAAAAATCAATGAAACCAAGAGCTGGTTCTTCGAGAAAAATCAACAAAATAGATAAGCCTCTAGCCAGACTTACTAATGAAAAAGAGAGTCAACACACATCAACAGTATCAGAAACAAGAAAGGAAAAATCACGACAGACCCCACAGAAATACAAAGAATTATTAGAGAATACTATGAAAACCTATATGCTAACAAGCTGGAAAACCTAGGAGACATGGCAACTTCCTAGAAAAATACACCCTTCCAAGACTGACCCAGAAAGAAACAGAAAATCTAAACAGACCAATTACCAGCAACGAAATTGAATTGGTAATGAAAAAACTACCCAAGAACAAAACCTCCGGGCCAGAGGGATTTACCTCACAATTTTATCAGACATACAGAGAAGACATAACACCCATTCTCCTTAAACTTTTCCAAAAAATAGAAGAGGAGGGAATACTCCCAAACTCATTCTATGAAGCCAGCATCAACCTAATACCAAAACCAGGCAAAGACCCCACCAAAAAAGAAAACTACAGACCAATATCACCGATGAACGTAGATGCAAAAATACTCAACAAAATATTAGCAAACCGAATTCAAAAATACATCAAGAGGATCATACACCATGAGCAAGTGGGATTCATCCCAGGGATGCAAGGATGGCACAACATTCTAAAGTCCATCAACATCATCCACCACATCAACAAAAAGAAAGACAAAAACCACATGATCATCTCCATAGATGCTGAAAAAGCATTCGACAAAATTCAACATCCATTCATGATAAAAACTCTCAACAAAATGGGCACAGAGGGCAAGTACCTCAACATAATAAAGGCCATATATGATAAACCCACAGCCAACATCATACTGAACAGCGAGAGGCTGAAAGCTTTTCCTCTGAGATCAGGAACAAGACAGGGATGCCCACTCTCCCCACTGTTATTCAACATAGTACTGGAGGTCCTCGCTATGGCAATCAGACAAAACAAAGAAATACAAGGAATCCAGATTGGTAAAGAAGAAGTCAAACTGTCACTATCTGCAGATCACATGATAGTGTACATAGAAAACCCAAGACTCCACAGGAAAAGTACTAGAACTAATATTGGAATTCAGCAAAGTTGTAGGATACAAAATTAACACACAGAAATCTGTAGCTTTCCTATACACTAACAATGAACTAATAGAAAGAGAAATCAGGAAAACAATTCCATTCACAATTGCATCAAAAAGAATAAAATACCTAGGAATAAACCTAACCAAAGAAGTGAAAGACCTATAGCCTGAAAACTACAAGACAGTCTTAAGAGAAATTAAAGAGGTTACTAACAAACGTAATCTCATCCTATGCTCCTGGCTAGGAAGAATTAATATCGTCAAAATGGCCATCCTGCCCAAAGCAATATACAGATTCGATGCAGTCCCTATCAAATTACCAACAGCATTCTTCAATGAACTGGAACAAATAGTTCAAAAATTCATAAACACCAAAGACCCTGAATAGCCAAAGCAATCCTGAGAAGGAAAAATAAAGTCAGGGGGATCTCGCTCCCCAACTTCAAGCTCAACTACAAAGCCACAGTAATCAAGACAATTTGGTACTGGCACAAGAACAGAGCCACAGAGCAGTGGAACAGAAGAGAGACTCCAGACATTAACCCAAACATATATGGTAAAATAATATACGATAAAGGAGCCATGGATATACAATGGGGAAATGACAGTCTCTTCAACAGATGGTGCTGGCAAAACTGGAGAGCTACATGTAAGAGAATGAAACTGGATCACTGTCTAACCCCATACACAAAAGTAAACTCCAAATGGATCAAAGACCTGAATGTAAGTCATGAAACCATAAAACTCTTAGAAAAAAACGTAGGCAAAAATCTCATGGACATAAACATGAGTGACTTCTTCATGAACATATCTCCCCGGGCAAGGGAAACAAAGGCAAAAATGAACAAGTGGGACTATATCAAGCTAAAAAGCTTCTGTACAGCAAAGGACACCATCAATAGAACAAAAAGGTATCGTACAGTATGGGAGAATCTATTCATAAATGACAGATCTGATAAAGGATTGACATCCAAAATATATAAAGAGCTCATGCACCTCAACACACAAAAAGCAAATAATCCAATTAAAAAATGGGCAGAGGAGCTGAATAGTCAGTTCTCTAAAGAAGAAATCCAGATGGCCAACAGGCACATGAAAAGATGCTCCACATCGCTAATCATCAGAGAACTGCAAATTAAAACCACAATGAGATATCACCTCACACCAGTAAGGATCACCATCATCGAGAAGACAAACAACAACAAATGTTGGCAAGGTTGTGGAGAAAGGGGAACCCTCCTACACTGCTGGTGGGAATGTAAACTAGTTCAACCATTGTGGAAAGCATTATAGAGGTACCTCAGAATGCTCAAAATAGAAATACCATTTGACTCAGGAATTCCACTTCTAGGAATTTACCCTAAGAATGCAGCACTCCAGTTTGAAAAAGACAGATGCACCCCTATGTTTATCGCTGCACTGTTTACAATAGCCAAGATATGGAAGCAACCTAAATGTCCATCAGTAGATGAATGGATAAAGAAGAGGTGGTACATATACACAATGGAATATTATGCAGCCATAAGAAAAAAACAGATCCTTCCATTCGCAACAACATGGATGGAGCTAGGGGGTATTATACTCAGTGAAATAAGCCAAGTGGAGAAGGACAAGTACCAAATGATTTCACTCATATGTGGAGTATAAGAACAAAGGAAACTGAAGGAACAAAACAGCAGCAGAATCACAGAACCCAAGAATGGACTAATAGTTACCAAAGGGAAAGGGACTGGGGAGAATGGGTGGGAAGAGAGGGATAAGGGCAGGAAAAAAAGAAAAAAAGAAAGGGGGCATTACGATTAGCATGTATAGTGTGGGGGGACACAGGGAGGGCTGCGCAACACAGAGAAGACAAGTAGTGATTTTACAGCATCTTACTAAGCAGATGGACAGTGACTGTGAAGGGGTATGTGGGGGGGACTTGGTGAAGGGGAGAACCTAGTAAACATAATGTTCTTTCTGTAATTTTACATTAATGATACCAAAATTAAAAAAAAAAAGATTAAATACTTAGGAATAAACAGAAACATCCAAACCTACATGAAGAAAAATAAGCACTCTTAAAAGACACACAAGTGGGCCGACCATGACTGAAAAAGATATACCCTGTCCTTGGTTAGGATATCCTCAATATCAATACATCAAAAACACAAATTTAATTTGAGCCCAATAAAAATATTAATGAGCTTTTTTGTGGAGCTAGATAACTTGATACTGAAGTTCACGTGGAAAAGAAAAGTTCAGGAAAAACTAGGAAACACTGCAAAGAAATAGAATGGGGGGAGCTCATTAAAACATGCTATAAAGTCTCTCAAATTAAAACAGTGAGATACTGCTACGTGAATAGACAGACCAATGAAAAGAACATAAAGTCCAGAAATAGATTCAGTTATGACAAAGCTAACATCACAAAACAGTGGTACCAGGATGGTCTTTCTAACAAATGGATAGACACTTCAGAAAAAAAAAAAAAAAAGATAAATCTGAACTGTTTTGCACACTATACACAATTTCAAATGGATTAGAGATTAGATATAAAAATGAAACTGTACAAGTAGTAAAAAAATCACTGAAGTCATCCTATAAGTCAGGAGCTTATAAACGAAAAATCTAACTAGAACTAAAATCCAAATACCAAATTTTACATGACAAAAAAAAAAAAAAGCAAAATCAAAAGACAAGATGACGAACTGGGACAAAATATTTGCAATACATATCCCTGATAAACAGCTACCACCACTACAAAGAACTCCAAAATGGAAGAAAGGAAAGATCAAATGTCCTATAGAAGTGGCTCTTAAACATATGAAAAGACATTCAACTCCACTCATAATAAGATGAATATAAATTATGTGTACCCTGAGATGCCATTTCTCATCTATCAGATTGGGAAAAACTCAAAAGTTTCACAGTAGACTGCTGCAAGGCTGTGGGGAAACAGCACTCCCATACATTACTAGTGGGAATACAAAAGGGAACAGGCCCATGCAGGGGCACTGTACAGTACCTAATAAAATACATAAGCATTATCCTTCGAACCAGCGATCCCACTTCCAGGAATTTACAATATAGAAGTACATATGCACGAGGTTATTCATCACAGCATTATTTGCAATTTCAAAATATCCGAAATGCCCAAGCATAAGAGATTGGTTAAATAAACTATGGTACATGCACACAATAAAGTAGTAAGTATCTGTAAAATGAATTAGTAAGACCTTTGAAAACTGATATGGAGGAATGTTCAAGAGATATTGGTAAATATAAAAAAGCAAACTTCAAAAGGATATATAAGTAGGCTATCTTTCGTAAGGGGAAATAAGGACAAAATGGAAGAAAATAACTGCTTATCTTTATAAAAGGAAGGATGAACTAAAAAACAATAAGGTTTGTTGCCTATAAAAGATGGGGTGGAATGGGGGAGACAGAGTGACACTTTTCTTATCTCTTCATACAATTTTACTTTAAAGTAAATGGTCATTTTCTACATATTAAAATTAACTCAACAAGGATATGAAGAAAGAAAACTAAAACAGCTCAACAACTGTATTTAAAATTAACCACATATCCACACTTACAGTAAGTATTGAAGGAAAAAGTCATCCAAATCATTAAAACTGTAGCATTTGTACTCACATAATTGAATGGGGTAAGGAGGGCAAACTTCAAACAAATGTTGAACCCTTTTTGATAGACTTGTTTGTTGGAGTGCTATAATGAACCAATTCTGAAACTATTTTACTTATATTATGGAGTTGCACAAATAAGCTAATGTGTAGGTACTGTTGCAAACCAATTTTCTCAAAGTAAATAAAGAACATACAAATATGGAGAGGTGGAAGACAAGAAAGAACCTTGTGAAGATGGATTAGAATTAGAGAGACTGGTGTGAACTAATGATTTCTAAGATGCATAATGTATGTTTGCCAGTATGCATGTACACATAAGTCTATTTATCAATGTGATGGTTATGTACAAATACAAACCTCTATCCTAGATGTGTCCTCTAAAAGGGTCTATAAGCCAGGACTCCATAGTGATGAGCACAGTCCAGTGCACACTATTGCCCAGATCTTGATATCTAATACCATTCCCCCACTAAAAACAATCAGAGCTCCTCAAAGAAATGGCTGCTCAGAGCGAGAGCAGAAGAGATCAAAGATAAGCCTGTGATAACTTGTTTTTCCAGGAAGTAAGGTGAAACTCAAAAACATGATGAGGAATTCCATGTCCTTCTACTAACCAAATCTGGACAATATGAGCACCAAAATAATTAAAAAACATACAAAAGAACAGATATCCATATGCACATACCAATAATAACTGACTGAATAAGTAAATCAGTCAGAATGTTTTTTACTTACAAGAGAATGATGATGTTGACTGGAAGGAGAGCTGAAATTGGAAATGAGCAGTTTGCAACAATGACAGAAAAAACTGTACCAGGCCAGAATCATCAATAGATGCAACATGTAGGTGGAAACTTTGAAGAGGAGCACGGTATGTGCAAGATCTTAAAGTGTTTCCCCA
This sequence comes from Manis pentadactyla, assembly GCF_030020395.1. Classification (NCBI taxonomy): domain Eukaryota; kingdom Metazoa; phylum Chordata; class Mammalia; order Pholidota; family Manidae; genus Manis; species Manis pentadactyla. The sequence goes on along the minus strand of NC_080032.1, from coordinate 50,158,400 downwards.
CAGACTGCATACTAGTTGCAAGAGAAAAACAGTAACTCTACAGTGGACACATCTGAAACTGACACCACTGTGACCAAATGATAAACATGAACATCAGTGTGCCCCTAGATGGGACATCCTGAGAAGAAAACATCACTTCTGTAGTGTCTTCATTGGAAATCATAACCTGAATCTAATCATGAGTAAACAACAATAATCTCAAATAAGTAACAGACAGAAAAATGGAGGGCCATACTATTAAAAAATGTCAGTGTCAGGAGGAGAGGATTAAAGATGGCGGAGTGAGAGGTGAGACAGAGACCTCCTCCTAAAACCACATATAATATGAAAATATAATTAATACAACTAATCTTGAAAGAGCAACAGGAAAGAAGGCTTGGCCAGACTGCAGAAACCTGGAGAAAATAGCAGACCTCCCAGAACAGGGTAATGTACCAAAGCCTTGATCTAGCAGGACCCAAACCTTTCCCCCACACCAGCTCACCAGCAGGAGGAAGAGAAACAGAGTGGGGAGAGAGTGGAGGCCTGGGACTGCTGAACACCTAGCTCTGGAGATCTGCTCTGGGAGCAAAAACCTACACTGCATGGTGATCTGGTGATTAGTGGAGTTGGAAAGCTAAGACAGGTGGAATACCTGGAGGGATGGAGATTCCAGCTGCTTGTGGAAAACAGGGATTCATAACCAGCTGATCTGGGTGGGAAATCTGAGAGACTTCCTGAAAGCCAGAGGGCTGCTAAAGGGACAAGGATTGCACGGAACTTCCTGCTCAGGAGAAAGGACAGATGGACAAAATTGTCCAGGTGCACTCTGCCCAGCAGGTTGGGAGCTTTCAGGAGCTTCAGACACTCCAGCCCCCTGGCTGGCTACATAGATCCGAGGTCCCCCACCATGATATGCAGCCTGCTGCACCTTCTTCCCCGTTAGCCTGCACCTGGCTCTCAAACCACCAGCCCCTCCCTGGCGTCAGGCCAGCCAGAGGGGATCCCCGCCTTTGGCAGCTACAAACACAAAGCATACAGGCTTACACCTGTGTGTTCAGCACACTGGTTCTGTCAGTGGAGACAGGCATAGCAACCAGGAAGCAGAAACAGCTCTTTCCTCCCCCGAGGTACCAGCACCACTCCCCTGAGACCCCTGACATCACACCAGGGTCTGAGCAGCTCCAGATAACAGAGCTTCTTGGCCCTAGAGGGCGCCACAAATATGAAACATCAAAGGAACCTGGTACAAAGCAGAATCTCAAAACCAGGAAAAGGATAGAGTGAGACTGAATTAATAAATGTTCCTGCAAGAGATTTCAAAATAAAAATCAACAACATGCTCGTGGAGGTATACAACAATACTCAAGAACTCTGGAACCAATTTAGGACGGAGATCCAATCATTGAGGAACACAATGGAGAGTATTAAAAGCAGATCTGATACAGTGAAGGAAAACACAAATGAAACAGAAATTAGAGAACAGGAATACAAAGAAGCTGAGGTACAGAGTAAAAAAAGGATCTCTAGGAATGAAAGAATACTGAGAGAACTGTGTGACCAATACAAACAGAACAATATTTGTATTATAGGGGCACCAGAAGAATAAGAGAGAGGAAGAGGGATAGAAAGTGTCTTTCAGGAAGTAATAGCTGAAAACTTCCCCAATCTGGGGAAGGAGATAGTCTCTCAGGCCATGGAGGTACACAGATCTCCTAATGCAGGGACCCAAGGAGGATAACACCAAGACATATAATAATTAAAATGGCAAAGTTCAAGGAAAAGGACAGAGTATTAAAAGCAACCACAGAGAGAAAAAAGATGACATACAAAGGAAAACCCATCAGGCTATCATCAGACTTCTCAGCAGAAACCTTAGAGGGTAGAATGGAGTAGCATGATATATTTAATGAAATAAAGCAGAAGGGTCTCAAACCAAGAATACTCCACCGAGAAAAATAAAAAATATTATCACCGAGAAAGAAGAAATAAAACAATTTCCAGATAAGGAAAAGCTGAGATAATTTACTTCCAACAAACCATCTCTACAGTGTATTTCAGAGGGCCTGCTCTACATGGAAGTGTTCCTGAGGCTTAATAGCTTTCACCAGAGGAAATAAAACCACAGTAAAGAAAGTAGAACAATTAATTACTAATCAGATGCAAAATAAAATCAATTGCCCAAGAGTCAGTCAAGGGATAGACAAAAAGTATAGAATATGACACCTAATATATAAGAGGAGGAAAAAAAAGAATCTTCAGGTTATGTTTGTAATAGGATAGTAAGTGAGTTAAATTAGACTGTTAGATAGTAGAGAAGTTACCCTTGAACATTTTCTAACCATGAATCTAAAGCTGGCAATGGCAATAAGTACATACCTATTGATAATCACCCTAAATGTAAATCATCTGAATGCACCAATCAAGATATTTGAGTCACTGAATGGATAAAAAAACAAGACCCGTCTATATGCTGCCTACAAGAGAATAACTTCAAACCCAAAGACATACACAGACTAAAAGTGAAGGGATGGAAAAAAGTGGAAAAAAGTATTTCATGCAACGAATAGGGAGGAAAAAGCAGGCATTGCAGTACTTGTATCAGACAAAATAGACATCAAAACAAAGAAAGTCACAAGAGACAAAGAAGGACATTACATAATGAAAAAGGGGTCAGTACAACAAGAGGATATAACCATTATACATATGTACGCACCCAACACAGGAGCACCTACGTAAGTACAACAAATAATAACAGAATTAAAGGGAGAAATAGAATGCAATGCATTCGTTTTAGGAGACTTCAACAAACCACACAATCTAAAGGACAGATGAACCAGACAGAAAATAAGTCAGGAGACAGAGGAACTGAACAACACGTTAGAACAAATGGACCTAACAGACACCTACAAAACACTCCACCCAAAAGCAGCAGGATACACATGCTTCTCAAGTGCCCATGGAACATTTTCAAGAATAGATCATATACTAGGCTACAAAAAGAGCCTCAGTAAATTCAAAAAGATTGAAATTGTTCAAACCAGCTTTTCAGACCACAAACGTATGAAATTAGAAATAAATATCGCAGAGAAAATGAAAAGGCCCACAAACACATGGACGCTTAACAACATGCTCCTAAATAATCAATGGATCAAGGATCAAATAAAAACAGAGATCAAGCAATATACGGAGACAAATGACAGAAATAATTCAACACAGCAAAATCTGTGGCATGCAGCAAAGGGCCTGCTAAGGGGGAAGTATATTGCAATACAGCCCTACCTCAGGAAAGCAGAACAATCCCATATGAACATCCAAAACTCACAATTAACAAAACTAGAAAAAGAAGAACCATTGAGGCCCAAAGTCAGCAGAAGGGGGGACATAATAAAGATAAGGGCATAAATAAATAAAATCATAAGAATAAAACTATAGAAAGAATCAATGAAAGCATGAGCTGGTTCTTTGAGAAAATAAACAAAACAAGTAAACCCCTAGCCAGACTGATCAAGAAAGAAAAAAGAGTCTACACACATAAACAGAATCAGATATGAGAAATGAAAAACCACAACAGACACCACAGAAATACAAAGAATTATTAGAAAATACTATAAAATATTATATGCTAACAAAGTTTTTAACCTAGAAGAAATGGACAACTTTCTAGAAAAATACAACCTCCCAAGGCTGACCCAGGAAGAAATGGAAAATCTGAATGGACCAATTACCAGCAATGACTTTGAATTAGTAATCAAAAAACTACCTATGAACAAAATTCCTGTACCAGATGGTTTCGCTGCTGAATTTTATCAAACATTTAATGAAGACATAACACCAATCCTCCTTAAAGTTTTCTAAAAAGTAGAAGAGGAGGAAATACTTCCAAATTCATTCTATGAGGCCAGCATCACTCTACTATCAAAACCAGGCAAAGACACCACAAAAAAGGAAATTACAGACCAATATCCCTGATGAACATAGATGCAAATATACTCAACAAAATACTAGCAAACTGAATTAAAAAATACATCAAAAAGATCACCCATCATGATCAAGTAGGATTTATTCCAGGGATGCAAAAATGATACAATATTAGAAAATCCATCGACATCATGCACCACATCAACAAAAAGGACAAAAACCACATGATCATCTCCATAGATGCTGAAAAAGCAGTTGACAAAATTCAACATCCATTTATGATAAAAACTCTCAATAAAATGGGTATAGAGGGCAAGGACCTCAACATAATAAAGGCCATAAATGACAAACCCACAGCCAACATCATACTTAACAGTGAGAAGCTGAAAGACTTTGTTTTAAGATCAGGAACATGACAGGGATGCCCACTCTCCCCACTGTTATTCAACATAGTACTGGAGGTCCTAGCCATGGCCATTAGACAAAACAAAGAAAATACAAGGAATCCAGATAGGTAAAGAAGAAGTCAAACTGTCACTATTTGCAGATGACATGATATTGTACATAAAAAACCCCAAAGACTCCACTCCAAAACTACTAGAACTAATCGGAATTCAGCAAAGTTGCAGGACACAAAATTAAGACACAGAAATCTGTGGCTTTCCTATACACTAATAATGAACCAATAGAAAGAGAAATTTGGAAAACAATTCCATTCACAATTGCATCAAAAAGAATAAAATACTTAGGAATAAACCTAACCAAAGAAGTGAAGACCTATACCCTGAAAACTATAAGACACTCTTAAGAGAAATTAAACAGGACACTAGCAAATGGAAACTTATCCCATGATCTTGGCTAGGAAGAATTAATATCATCAAAATGGCCATCCTGCCCAAAGCAATATACAGATTTGATGCAATCCCTATCAAATTACCAACAACATTCTTCAACGAACTGGAACAAATAGTTCAAAAATTCATATGGAAACACCAAAGACCCCGAATAGCCAAAGCTATCCTGAGAAGGAAGAATAAAGTGGAAGGAATCTCACTCCCCAACTTCAAGCTCTACTACAAAGCCACAGTAATCAAGACAATTTGGTACTGGCACAAGAACAGAGCCACAGAGCAGTGGAACAGAAGAGAGACTCCAGACATTAACCCAAACATATATGGTCAATTAATATATGATAAAGGAGCCATGGACATACAATGGGGAAATGACAGTCTCTTCAACAGATGGTGCTGGCAAAACTGGACAGCTACATGTAAGAGAATGAAACTGGATCACTGTCTAACCCCATACACAAAAGTAAACTCCAAATGGATCAAAGACCTGAATGTAAGTCATGAAACCATAAAACTCTTAGAAAAAAACATAGGCAAAAATCTCATGGCCATAAACATGAGTGACTTCTTCATGAACATATCTCCTCAGGCAAAGGAAACAAAGGCAAAAATGAACAAGTGGGACTATATCAAGTGAAAAAGCTTCTGTACAGCAAAGGACACCATCAATAGAACAAAAAGGTACCCCACAGTATGGGAGAATATATTCGTAAATGACAGATCCAAATGGATAATTTGACATCCAAAATATATAAAGAGCTCATGCACCTCAACAAACAAAAAGCAAATAATCCAATTAAAAAATGGGCAGCAGAGCTTTGGAGATCTGTTCTCCAATGTTCTCCAAAGAAGAAATTCAGATGGCCAACAGACACATGAAAAGATGCTCCACATCACTAATTATCAGAGAAATGCAAGTTAAAACCATAATGAGATGTCACCTCACACCAGTAAGGATCGCCACCATCCAAAAGACAAACAACAACAAATGTTGGTGAGGATGTGGAGAAAGGGGAACCCTCCTACACTGCTGGTGGGAATGTAAATTAATTCAACCATTGTGGAAAGCAGTATGGAAGTTCCTCAAAATGCTCAAAATAGAAATACCATTTGACCCAGGAATTCCACTTCTAGGAATTTACCCTATGAATGCAGCAGCCCAGTTTGAAAAAGACAGATGCACCCCTATGTTTATCGCAACACTATTTACAATAGCCAAGAAATGAAAGCAACGTAAGTGTCCATCAGTAGATGAATGGATAAACAAGATGTGGTACATATACACAATGGAATATTATTCATCCATAAGAAGAAAACAAATCCTACCATTTGCAACAACATGGATGGAGCTAGAGGGTATTACGCTCAGTGAAATAAGCCAGGCGGAGAAAGACAAATACCAAATGATTTCACTCATATGTGGAGTATAAGAACAAAGAAAAACTGAAGGAACAAAACAGCAGCAGAATCACAGAACCCAAGAATGGACTAACAGTTACCAAAGGGAAGGGGACTGAGGAGAATGGGAGGGAAGGGAGGGATCAGGGTGGGGAAGACGAAAGGGGGCATTACGATTAGCATGTATAGTGTGGGGTGTGGGGGAATGGGGAGGGCTGTACAACACAGAGAAGACAAGTAGTGATTCTACAACATCTTACTACACTGATGGACAGTGACTGTAATGAAGTTTGTGGGGGAGACTTGGTGAAGGGGGGGACCCTACTAAACATAATGTTATTCATGTAATTGTAGATTAATAACAAAAAAAAATAGAGCAAAAAAAAAAAGTAAACTAGAAATGGATCAAAGACCTGAATGTAAGTCATGAAACCATAAAACTCTTAGAAAATAATATAGGCAAAAATCTCTTGAATATAAACATGAGCAACTTTTCTGAACACATCTCCTTGAGCAAGGGACACAAAAGCAAAAAATGAACACATGGGACTACATCAAACTAAGAAGCTTCTGTACAGCAAATGACACCATCAACAGAACAAAAAGGCATCCTAAAGAGAATATATTTGTAAATGACATATCCAAAAAGCCGTTAACATCCAAAATATATAAAGAACTCACATGCCTCAACACCCAAAAAGCAAATAACCTGATTAAAAAAATGGGCAGAGGATATGAAGAGACAATTCTCCAAAGAAGAAATTCAGATGGCCAACAGACACATGAAAAGATGCTCCACATTGCTAATTATCAGAGAAATGCAAATAAAAAGCAAAATGAGATATCACCTCACACCAGTTAGGATGGCCAGTATCAAAAAGACTAAGAACACCAATGCTGGCAAGGATGTGGAGAAAGGGGAGCCCTCCTACATTGCTCGTGGGAATGTAAGCTAGTTCAACCACTGTGGAAAGCAGTAAGGAAGTTACTCAAAAAACTGAAAACAGAAATACCATTTGACCTGGGAATTCCACTCCTAGGAATTTACCCAAAGAATTTCTCACATTCAAAAAGACATATGCACCCCTATGTTTATTGCAGAACTATTTACAATAGTCAAGATATGGAAGCAACCTAAGTGTCCATCAGTAGATGAGTGGATAAAGAAGATATGGTACATATACATAATGGAATATTATTCAGCCATGAGATAGAAACAAATCCTACAATTTGCAACAACATGGATGGAGTTGAAGGATATTATGCTCAGTGAAACAAGCCAGGCGGTGAAAGACAAGTACCAAATGATTTCCCTCATTTGTGGAATATAACAACAAAGCAAAACTGAAGGAACAAAACAGCAGCAGACTCACAGACTCCAAGAATGGACTAGTGGTTACCAAAAGGGAGGGAGGGAGAAGGGGATTCAGGGGTATTATGATTGGCACACATGGTGTAGGGGGCATCATGGGGAAGACAGTGTAGCTCAGAGAAGGCAAATAGTGACTCTGTGGCATCTTACTACACTGATGGGCAGTGACTGTAATGGGGCGTGGAGGGGGGGCATGATACATGGGTGAATGTAATAACCACATTGTTTTTCCATGTGAAACCTTTATAAGAGGGTATATCAATAATACCTTAATAAAAAAAATCAAAAAAATAAATAAATAAAAAGATGGCATAAAAAAAGTGTCAGTGTCATAGAAGACAAAGGTTGTGAAACCATTTCAAATAAAGAAAGCTTAAGAGACATGACAACTAAGTGTAATATATGATCCTAAACTGGATTCTTACTGAAGGGAGAAAGATTGTCATCTGACAAATCTGAAATATGGATGACAGATTAGATATAAGCATACCAATGTTAAATTGACTGCAGCAGATCATTGTACTATTAATGGAAGAGAATATCCCTATTCTTAGGAAATATACACTGATATACTTGTAAGGAGAAATGCAATCTCTGCTCAAATGGTTTACAAAAAATGTGTATGTATGTGTGTGTGTGTGTCTGTATGTGTGTGTTGAGAGGAAGCGAGAAGGGCTCAAATGATAAAGCAAATGGGGTAAAACTTTAATAGCAAGTGAATCTGGGCAAAGAGTATACTATTCTTACTCTTAAACTCTTCCATAAATATGAAATCATTTCTAGATAAGTATTTTTTTAACCAGACATTTCTTGTTTTTCTACCATATTTTTTTCTACCACATTGCCATGTGACAGCTGGAGAGAGTGAGCCCTCGTGACATGAAGTGATCAGATGAGCCGGGTCTGTCTGGAGTCTAGCGCTGGTTTTGACCACCACACTCTACTGTGTTTGAGTGTCAGAGTAAGCCTCACCTTCAGCTCTCAGATTTCCAAGGCTGTGTGGCCTTCCCTATCTTACCTTTTGAAACTCTTTCTCCTGTCTTTCCATCATTTTCCCTAATTGTAGACCCCTATCACTACAGCTGTACCTGCCTCTGGCTCTCCTACAGAGTACTCCAGCCAATTTTATTTTTTACAAATCCTAAGGGAAAATTCTCTGTTATGGATTCTAGCTCTCAACCATTTATGAGGATGTATGATACCCACTCCAATAAGCAACTGGGGGCAGAAATATATCTTTCTCACTATTAGATGCAGAAGACCAAGTGCAAGCCTATTCTATATTAGGGATTTCAGTAAACATGTATTGAACTGAAACGTTCAACTTTATTCATTGGTCATGGTTTTCCTCTTCCTAGCAAGCCTGAAGAATGCTCAATTTCCTCCCCTCCATTTACCCCCCAAATTGATGGGGACCTATTCAACATTCACCTTCCAAAGGACTCTTTCTCAGTTATTCCAGCCCTGAAAATGTCTCCTATGTTCAACCCTCTCAGCACACAGAGGCTGTACGGATACCTTTTGCACTTAAATAACACTGTTGAAAAGTAATTTTTATGTGGTATAACATGATGACAATTTCAAAGTTGTCCTCATCTCTTATCTTGATTAAGAAAAATAAATAACGGAAAGAAGCCAATCTGTGCATATGGTAAAGGAAAAGATAAAAATGGTTGTTGAAAAAAAAAGATGTTATGGTCAAGTAAATTTGGAAAATGCTATATTGAATTACACTATACCAGGATTCATATCTTTTAATATAATAAATATAATAAAAAATATATAATATAATAAATATTATATATAATATAAAATATATAATATATGATATATGATATAATAAATATTATATACAGTATGATATGATATGATATAATATAATATAATATAATATAACATAATATACTGTGATTCTCCAAGAGGGGAACAAAGTACCTAGTGCTTTCCAAACTTATTTAACCATGGGATCTTTTTATTCAGAGAATCTCCTGAGAAAAATATGCCATAGGATACACTTTGGAAATGCTGACTATTCTATTACTGGCAGAAAACATCAGAATACCTGGAATTCAGTAAGATACTTAAAAACCAAAAGGAACCACCTCCTTAACATTAGCTGGGTCACAGGTAGCTTCCCACACATAATACAAAATAAGCTACTGATTCTAGCTGCAATTACTGAAAAACCAAAATCCTGAAAGTTTTAGATTAAAAACCTAACTACTTCAGGGTCCCACTCCACTGCCTCCTCCAACTCCTGAAATGCAGATGACCAATTCCAGTATCAGCATCACACAACACGTGCTCGTGAGCACAACACACACACACACACACACATACACCCCAAATGACTTATAAAACTTTGAGAAGGTTTTATAGAATTTGAGAAGCATTATAGCAGCACTTCTCAAATTTTAATGTGCAAACAGATTACCTGGGAATTTTTATTAAAATGCAGCTCCTGGTTTAGTGGTATGGGGCTGGGCCCGATCCTCAGCACTTCGAGCAGGCTCTCAGGTAACACCAATGCTGTTGAACTACAGATCTTACTTTGGATGAGGGTTTTGTGCACCTCAGAACAAAGTTTAGGCCCCTAACTTATAAGTATCCAATGGCTATGTCTTTCAAACTGCTTTCTAAAGGTCTGATTCTCCAATAGGAAAACAATTAAGCTTTTATTCATTTATAAAAATAGAAACTGTGCACAATAATAACAAGACACTAAATTTATTACTTTACACTGACAATTTTTTCTTTAGAAATGGCAGTTTTCTGCAAATAGCCATAAAAGTGCACATACAAAAATCACTTTTTAGTCTAAATCCTCATTCTTCTATTTCCAAATGTCCACACCAACAACACAGAAACATAATTCTTCTTTGGTGGTCAGAAACTGTATCCATCTGTACTGACTTACAAGGCTGTGAAGAGCAACTATTACTGCCCTGCTTCCATCCAAAAAAAAGACATGTATAAACCCAGCATCTTTCTCAATGATTTACTGAAAGCAGCAGCTCATTTTAATCAAACCACCCAGAACATAAAGCTGACTGAGCCAACTGCTATGGTGGGCATACACAACAGCTGATCAAAATCATTCAAGATTTTTATTCTTACAGACTTTCTTTCAAGCCTTTGAGAATTTTTTCCCCGTTCTATACTTCTATCTTGATGTTGAAATCACTGACCTAGAAAAAAAAGGATTTTTAAATCTATGGAATTAAGTTTTAAACTACAAGGTAAGTCAGTTCAAGAAAGTAATGAACCAGATCACATACAACTTAAACAATACTAAAACTAATAACCACTTTTCCAGAATGTATTTTGAGAAATTAAGAATTTTATTATCCCCTTATGTTATCAAAAATTGTGTGGCTTTTCCAAGGCACAGCACTGACATTTAGCAAAGTATTACAGCATTACATACAACATATTGTCCTCCTTCCTTATGAAGGAAAACTTTGTAAAATATAAATTATTTCTCTTCATAACTGCATTTCTTTATATTAAACATTTTATGATCTTATTTCACTAAAAAATAAAGGCATTTTACCCTTTCATTGCATGTTAGGTGATGCCTTTGACTTTTTATAATAAAGTAATTTTACAGTATTTTTGTCACAGTGAAGGACAAAGATAAGCCAACTGTTTAGATTCCTCTCCTTTATGTTGTGTCTTTGATCACTAACAATGCTGCGTGAACAGCCAACAGAAGGCTGACATTTCATAAAATATGCAGTGATAAAAACTAATACTGTAGCATCTGGGAGCGATATATAAAATGCAGAAATACACCTAATAACTGTGATCTTAAATTACAAGTTACTAAAAGCTAAATAAAAAGCATACCTAAGAATAAAAAAGTGGCAAAATTACAAAGGTGGTTTCTGCACTATTTCTAAAAGCAGTTTTAAAAATAATTTAAGTCTGTAACATTTTCCCTGCTATTCTACACTTAAAAGCAGCTACCTTCTAAGAACAGGGCTTCTGTACTGTGTACCTTTCAACAACTGAAGAACACATTACAAAAGCATCATTGAAAGGTACTGTAGAAAATACAGAGGAAATTCCTTGTTCTCAGATACTTAAAAATGTCAAAAGTGACAATGAAGAAGCAATACCATACTTTTAAGACAAGATGCCAGAGACCAGAACCAAAATAAGCTTTAAAAGCTATAATAATCTAAACAAATATACTCTTAGTGACAGTACTAGTACATCCTTTCACAGTTTAACTTAAAGTCCTTGGTTACAGCAATGCAAATTGAGTTAAAAAATGTTTAAATAATTTTAATTTTATTACTAAACATTTGTTTTTTAATAGCGGGAAGCAGGTAAGGCATTCAGTAAAGCCTGCCCAAGAGCAATCATGTGAATTATCTTTGCAATATGGCCTTAATATTCCACCTATATCCATTGAAATCAGTCCAGCAGAAGTGTTTTTGTTTTTGTTTTAATATATATGCTAAGGGAAGTGAAAAAATAAAAGCCATATTCAGCACTTCAAGAACTCTGAATTACACTTTAACTAAGGAAATATACAACAGTTAAGTATGTGTGAGGCAATTGTCCTTGTGCTTTAATTAGCATCTGAATTTAGGGATTTCACTGCTTAATGCACACCCTCCCGCCTGTTATTCTTACCATGGCTTTTTATGTCACTTAATGGAGATAAATACTCTTTTCCCTCCTCATATTTACATCAACGCTATTTAATTTTTTTAAAGCTGTTATAATAGGTTAAACAGCAGTCTCAACATCACTCTTCATCTCCCACTGGACAAAGGAGGCATTACAGGGCTGAGAATAGCGAAGGCATATTTACATTCATAATGTTCCTAACTATAACATTTATGTAAATTATGATTTTACATTTGCAAATACAATAATTTTTTGTTTTACTGCCTGCTTTGCCATTCTTTCAACATTAACTTTCTATGCTTATTACAATCTCAAAAAATCATACCTATGAAATACATGATGTTGTTTGAGCCACTGGAAGAAACAATTAGAGCTAAAATAATGATATGCCTAATAATGTATTTAATTTTAATATAATTTTATTGTCCTACAAAAGAGATTTAGTATACTAAGAAACTCTAACAGTTCTGAGTTTAGGGAATGAATCGTCCTTTTAAAATGTGTTCACTATCTTTTAACTACTTCACATTGGTTTATGTATCACTCATGATATCATGTATATCATTCATGATATACAAATTTACCACAACTGTTTTGACAGTAAAAATGAATCATTCTTTCCATTATTTTGTCTACTGAATTTACTCATGGGTGTATCAGTATCATGTATATTTAGACAAAAAATATTAAGTTCACCATTTGAGCACCTATGATTTCAAGAGTATCCCATTAAAATTTATTTTTAAAGAAAAACTATACATACCTATACCAGCAGAGAGAAAAAAAAGACAATTTTCTGGTTTTTCACTTGTGAAAACAGCAGCAAGCCACATTCCTCAAGTATAATTAAATAGATACAGCTATTTAAATCAGCTGTTAAATCAGCTCCAGAATAATCTCTCTCCCTTCTAGAATGTTAAGTCCATGAAGGTGGGATCCATACTTTTTTAACTCTTTATCAGTAGTACTTGAGTGTAGGTAATCAATCAGTAATTGTGGAAATAATGAATGAGCAAATATCAATTTATCAGCTGAGATTTGTAATGAATTGTACTTAAGCCATCAGAGAGATGCAAAGACATAAAACATGGTCCCACTCTTATGACACTTAAAATCCAGTTAGAAATACAGAACTTAGACCCAAACAAACAAGTACTAATGCAAAGCAGCAAAGCCAAACAGGAGCACGAACAGGGTGAGGTCACAGTAGACCATGCTATTCAGGAGCATTTCATGGAGAGGGCAGGACATGAGCTGCAAGTTAGAAAAAAGTATGCCAGCTTCAAATGAGTAAAAAGAAAATCAGAGGGACATCGTAGGGCAAAAAAGGAGAAGACACATAAAATACTGTGAACTGAGGAAGGATGGGCAGATACATACCCTCAGTATGTTGTAACTATTCTGACAGAAAAGGGAGAATTGTTGTTACTGACTAAAGGAGGTCAACTCTAAATGGTAAATTAGGACAACTTTATGAGAGAACCTTGAGTATCAGACTGGAGATCCCAAATGCTAATCTATAGATACAATGGGACTGTCAAAGTTTCCTCAGCAGGAGAGTGGCAGAATAAAAGCAAAGCTTTAGGAAGACTGATATGACTGCAATATATGAAACAGATTAGAAAACAGTAAAGATATCAAATACTTCAGATTTGAGGATAGCAAAGACTTCTCAAGTATTCCAGAATACTCCAGAATAAGGATATAGAGGAGTGGGTTAGGCAGGGTTTGGAGAATGGTAAGCAAACGGCAGAAGCAAAAACTACTAAGACTAAACACTAATTAGATCTGCTGGGTAAGGGGGAGACAGTGAACTACATTGCAGATAAAGACTGAAGGATAATGGGAGGGAAGCTAAGAATGGCTGGACAGAGCTAGAAAGAACAGGACAGGGGCAAAATGATGCTTTCAGTTGCAGGTATCAGCTGTGGTAAAGTATTCACGACAGTAGGAAATAGAGAGATGGAAACTGAGAATGGAGTACAAATCTAGAGCTATAATTTTAGAGTTCTCTATGAAGATATAATCATTTAAAATCTTGAAAAGGAGAATAAAAGAAGAGTTAAGTGCAGTGACTGAAGATTATACTATACTATTTAACAAATTCTATAAATATATCTGTGGAAATTAAGATAAAATAAAATGGAATGGCTGGCCTTATCAAATACTTCCAGTCCAGTAGGAATGATTCAACAGAGAAAGCACTCACAAAAATCTTACCCTCAGGTTGTTAAACAAGCAGCATCTTAGAAAGTACCGAGTGGAAACGTGATTTTTTTTAAATATTGTTTTTGTTTTAGAGAGAAAAAAAGCAGCATATAATCCAGAAGGAAAAACTAAGTATCTAAGGAAACTACAACACTTTTAAACACATAACTTCCTATTGTATTGTTCCACCAAAAGAAAAGGCTAGGCTATTTTAAAAGAAAAATATCCTGATTCTGGAATGAATGTGAAGTAAATGTCCACAGAAGACTGAAAGAGAAATATATTCATCTGCTCTTTTTGCTTTATATCAAGTACATTGCTCCCCCATTTTTCCATATCTATACTATTTCTTATTGCTGGTTTTCTCAGGTTTCGGTCACTATGTAAACTAGATATATATTTTATATTTCCTGATTTCAATAAAATACTCTAATGAGAAAAAATCTAACAGGTATTATATATAATTTACAAAACATACACACAACTTGGTGATGGAGGGAGTGTAGTAAACATAATGTTCCTCATGTAATTGTATATTAATGATAACAAAATTAAAAAAAAAATACACACAACCCAATCTGAGACTAATTTACAGAGCCTATCGAAGAACAAAGTTCACAGGGAAAACAGAAATTAAGAACAGTCCTCATCTCACACCCCATCCACCATTGGGCCTAGAACAGAGATTAACAGCACAAACTTCAGGAAAAACACCAATCATAAAATGTGAATGTATAATAATGTTTTGAAAAGTTGTTTTCCAGAGTGCACTTTATCTGAAGAAACCTGGTAATAATTTAATTGTGTCAAGATTTAGGGATTCCACTGGAAAGGGGAAAGCTTTCTAAGGTTCGATCTTCATCATGATACATAAAGAGGAGATAAGCTCATTCATCAAGCACAAGAAGCACTTGTTCCCATAAGTGAATGTGTGCAATCTATGTGGGCGTCTCACTCTACTAAAAGATATTTAAGCTAATCAATAAGTCAGATATGTTCTTAAAAATGCTAAGAAGTTGTTTATGTGCGTTAGATCTTTGGTATGGCATACTAATGTATTTTTCCCTATGATATATAGTGAGCTCTGTGGTGCTAAATATGTGGTGTGTCTGCCGCCTACATTTTCACTAACAGCAAATGGAGTGTAAAACTGGCATTGTAAACTGAAAAGAAGGAAATTACCTTTAGAGGTATGTGGCATTGGTTTTATCTTATGCATAATTTACTAATCTAAACTCTGAAGTTTTCAGTATTAAATTAAGGACAGGAGAATATATAAACTAAGAAATATCAAATATCTACTTAGCTTATTAAAATAAAATATAGGATTAAAAATTATGAATTTTTTTTAGATTGCCCAAATTAAATTAATCCATTTGAACACAAATGATACTTTGTACTTTCAGAAAAAATTCCAGACTATAAATTTAAGTTAAAGAGTAGACATAAATGGCTATTTAATCTGTAGATACACATAAAATATATATACCTGTTTTCTTCAATTAATGTAGCTTAATCTAGTATATTAAAATTGTCAAAAATATGAAATAGAAACATTCAAGTACCTATTGTATTAACAGGCAGTTGTACTAGTAAGATTGTTTCTATAATATAATAACCTCCCCTTAAAAAAAAACTCAGCAGCTATTTAAATCCATGCAAGGCCCAACTATTTCTCTTGTATAAAATAGTCTAAAGACAGAGCGGGGTGAAAGCCTTTCTTAATTCCACTTCTTCCCATGTTAATGGTCTAATGACAGGGTCAAGCAGAAGCAGAAGCACAAATTTAGATGCTACAACCTCAAGATTCACTTGTTACCTTGTCACTAAATACTGATGAACATTAAGAATGACAAGCTTCAATGATAAAAGACTAAAGAATGATAAAAGCTATCACACTATAAAAATGGGGCTCCTTTATCCATACACAAAGGGCAAAAAAGAAATGACATACACTCTTTCCTTGCTGACTTGTATAGAGTAAGCCAGGAAAGCTATTCATGGCTTTTGCAAAGGTTTCCAATGAAAACAGAAAAGGAAAACTCAAACATAAGTTTAAAAGAGAGGGAAGTAGGAACTTGAGTTTTGGATTTTAATTGTATTTTAAATAATTCAATTGGCTACTCAGAAACTGGATGACCATATAGGCTGAGATAGTCCTGAGAGTGAAAAGTTATGGAAGGCAGATCCCCTAAAGACCCCATATTTGAATCCGTAGAGCCTGGGAACATATTACTTTACATGGCAAAAAGGACCCTGAAGACATGACATTGAAATTATCCTGGTGGGCTCAATCTAATTACACAGGTCAGAAAGATGCTCTGAAAGAAGAGGGGTCGGGAAGATAAGATGAGGATTCAGCTGCTCTGGCTGGCTTTGAAAATGGGAGAAGAGCCTGGAGCCAGGATGCAGCTCCCTACATGGCTCTTGGTTTACAGGCAACAAGAAAATGGAAACTCGGATCCTGCAACCACCAAGAACTGAATTTGTCAACAAACTCACTGAATAATAAACCAATTCTCTGACATCTTGATTTTAGCCTGATAAGACCCACAGTGGACTTCTAACCTACAGAACTGTAAGATTAAAAAATTTGTGTTGTTTTAGACCACTAAATCGGCAAAACTTTGTATGGGAGCAATAAGGAACTAATACAGGGGTGCTAGCAATTATTAAGACAGGAAAATAAGCCTCCAGAAGCAAAGACCCAAGAAGATGGGGCTATCTATGCCACCCTACTCAGAACTAGCACTCACAGGTACAACTCAGCAGTGCTGGTGTCTGATGCAGATGTGTTCTATCCAATACAGAATTCAAAACCTTGCCTTAACAGTGGCAAGTTTAAACTGAAGTCATTTTTAGTTAATTTTTGTTAACTAATGTCCAAAAAAAAAAACTAAACCTCAGAAGAAGGTGCAAATAGTCATCATGTACCATTTTCCCCACAATTAAAACTTCATTCCAAGTATTAATATACACTAATTTCTTTTCCCTCTGTATTATATCATACCCTTACTTTCCTTTTCTCCTAATAAAATTGTCACCATCTCTGGTAAAAATTCAAATGAAAATAAAATAGGAAAAGATTTGACATGCATTCCTGAAATGTCCCTTGCCTAAGCATGAAAAATTACTTACTCTAATTCAGGAAGAGAAGGCCAGAGAGCACATTTCAATAAAAGAGATAAAAAAGAAAAGTTTCTACTGAGGCTAAAATTCTTTTTTAAGATGAAAAAAACAATGCTTCTTTATCATTGAGAAAACAGAGCTAACGGTCTGGATGAAGCAGCATTTTATCTTTCAACCCAAGTTACTCCTAGAGATCTGTATTTTACTGAGCTTTAAGTAACTTTCTAAAACAATATATTTCACAATAAAGTCATTCTAAAACTGAATACAAATGTTTCTTTAAATTCAATGCAATCTCACTTTCATTTAAAATTAAATATAGAATTATAAGCACAAAAGAAATTGGTATCAATCAACAATCCATTATTATATGCGGTGGAACCTTCCTGGGACCTCAAATTTAACACTGCACTAGCTCTGGGAAGTAGTAATACTATTTCCACCAATTTAAGAGTCACTGAACCCTAATTAATTGTTTAGGGTCATTAAACCCTAATTTAATGCAAAGCTATTTAGCATTTAAATCAAAATTAGCTGATAAACACTTAAAGTCAAGATATGAATCTGCTATCCAATGCAATTTGACAAAAGAATTAAATAAGTTAAATTTTGGAAGAAAGCAAAAATGATTCTTATAGATTAATGGTTTATATACGGAAATACATAGACAAACAAAAAAAACTATTTAAAAAAGTGAATTCATTACTATAAATTAAATGTGCAACTTGCAACAGCTTTCTTCCATATCAACAAAAAAGCAACTAGAAAATATAAGTAAAGGATGACTCTACTGTTTCTAGTTGAGCTACTAGAATGACGGATCTGCCGTCAACAGAGATGGGAAAGACTACTGTTAAGACAGGTTTGGAAGATAAAGAACAGGAGGCTAGTTTTTAACATCATGAGTTTGAGATGACAATTAGCTCTGTGAATATGTCAAATACATTTATTAGATATATAAACTTTGGAGTTCAGACAAGAGAATCTTTGGTGTTTAAACACATAAAATTGGATGAAATCACCAAGGCAGTGAATGTAAATAGGAAAAATAAAAGGTCAAATAACTGAGCTTTGATCCCCTCCAAATTAAGAGGTAGGGAAAAATAGGAGAAACTAAGAAAGGAGCTGACAAACAACCAAAGTGGCATAAAACCAAGAGGGCATGACATCCTAGAAACCATGAAGGAATATACCAAGAAGAGAGAGACTTGCATCAAATGCTAGCAACACGTTTCAAGTAAAAACAAGACCTGACCACTGGACTCAGCACTGTGGAAGTTGATGGTGACCATGACAAAAGCAGATTCAGGGTGGTGGGGGAGACTTTTGCCCTGACTGCGAAGAGTTAGAGAGAGAACAGGGAGAGAATTAGAAACAGCAAGCACAAACAATTCCTCAGAGAACTTTTACTGACAAAAGGAAGAGAGGACTAGGACAACAGCTAGCTGGAGAGTAGGTTAAAAAAAGGTGTTTTAAGATGGGAGAAATAACAGCATGTTTGCATATTGTTGGGAAGGATCCAATAATGAGAGAAAAATTAACAAAGCAAGAGAGAGCATTGCTTTGATCCTGTAACACTCCTAATGTAATACTTTTATTATCCCCATTGAACTGAAGGAGCAACTTACCAAGATCAAATAGTAAACTAACAAGCTGCAAGACCAATGGTTTTAATCTCTATACTATGTTCCCTTTCTGATAAAAGAGAAATTAACCTAGACATTAAAATGTTATTTTTAAACTACAATGATTAAGGCTGTAGTGGTGGCATAAGAATAGATTTACCAGTGGAAAGAATCTAAAAATGACATGCTCAAAGATGTGATAATTCAGCATTTGGTAAAAATTTATAAGTGAGTGAGGTTAAGTGGATCTAATTTGCTGCTTGCACTAAGGAATAGCGAAATGGATCAAGGATTTAAAAATAAGATATAAAATCATTAATATAAAAATATGATAGAATATTTTATGATCTTGGAATGTAGCCAAGGTACTAAGGGTATTTTTAAGTAATAAATATAACTACATAAAATGTAAAACTTCAGTATTGTGGAAAAAACACTGTAAGTAAATATGAAATATAAACAGACTGGAAAAATATCTTCATCCTATATAACAGACAAAAAACAATCAAAATATTCTTAATATAAAAAAACAGTCTCTATACATTGATACAAAAAAAGATCATTATCCCAACAGGAAACAGACAAAGGAGATGAACAACAACAAAAAATTCAAGAAGGACATACAACAGTTACACAAAGAAATGCAAATAAAAATGAGGTAATTTCCCCCTAATTGGCAAAGATTAAAAATACTAATGATAATCCAGCACTGGCAAGGGATGGTGATTCAGACACCATCATGTACCACAGGAGAAGGACAAACTAGAGCAATTTACAAGGGCAATTTACAAAGATGAATCAAAATTTTAAATGTACTTAAATCTTTGACCCAGCAATTTTACTTCTAGGCTTTATCCTGAAGAGACAAGTGCACAAAATTATACAATGACCCTATTGCAATACAACTTAATGGAAACAACCTAAATGTCCCTTATTAGACATTAACTAAATGAATTATGGCACACCCACACAATGAAATTTATTAGGCAGTCACTTAAAATGATATTTCTCTACACTGACACAGAAAAGTTGGGATTTGGAGTACTTTTTACTTTCTTTATACTTTATGTGTTTTATTAAGTTTTATTGAAATACAATGCACATACCATATCATTCCTCCATATAAAGTATATAACTCAATGTTTTTAGTTTGTATATACACAGTTGCACAAGTGATCACCACAATCAATTCTATGACATTTTTATCCCACTCCAAAAATAACCCCAAACCCATTAGCAGTCGCTATCTTTTCCTAGACGTCCCCCTTTTCCAGGCAATCCTAATCTACTTTCTGTCTATAGAGTTGCTTATTCTAGGCATTTCATATAAAAGAGAATCATACAATATGCAGACTTTGCTGACTAGCTTCTGTATATGATTTTTAAAGCCATTTCCATTTTAGAAACAAAAAGGTAATGAAACCATCAATTCACCTAATTTTCCCAATTAAAAATGAACGTAAGCAAACATTCTATAATTTTTATTAGCCAAAACACAAAAAGCACAAAACATATGTAACTAAATCTTTTCTAACAGTCTCAATATTCAAGTACCATCATGCAAGAGAACTCTCTAGTAATTCTACAGTTAGTAAAGAAATTGAGGTTAATCTTTAATATTTAATACCACCTACAACTAGTTATTGCAATTTCCCAACCTAGGGACAAATAACAACAAAATATTCCCAGAATGATAGATCAAGAATCACAAATCATATGTACATTTTGTTATTATCAAGAAAATATCTCAAATAAATATATTCCTACAGATCAGAATTATATATTGAATAAAGGTTAAAAAGTATTCTGATGCAAAGACTCCATTTTCTAGTTATATATATATATATATATATATATATGTACATGTAACTTCAGTTATGGCACTAACATGAAACCTAGATAAAATTAGCCCTATTTTTTTTAATCACTAGACATATTCCTAATCATTCCCATGTATCTATGTGCACACTATATGACTAAAGGAGAAAAGCCAGACTTGTAGGAAGGGGAAGTTTGGCAAACAATTTGACAACATCTAAGTAAAATTTAATATATGAAATTTCCCTAGGGGAAATGTACACATGCACAAGATAACATGTATATAAATGTATGTCTGCTATGGGTTTGTTAATAGTGAAAATTTGGAAGCAGCCTAATTTCATCATAGGAGAATAAGCAAATTACGTCAGCAAAACCCAATAATATTTCCCACAATACAACTCCATGATAATATTTTCCCATGGTAACAGAGACCATCCTCTGTCCACTTCTCAAATAAAACTAAAATTCTTATTTTCTGTGGAAGCATGTGAAATGGACTTAGGAAATGATTGCCTTATGACCATTTGAGAATTTCTCAGATCAGTATAGAGGTGGTGGTGGTAAGTATAAATTTCAACATCTTTACTTGTGTGCCTTTCATGACAGTATAAATGACTAGATATCCTGTTTCTTCAATAACCCACAATAATGCAACTCTACATTTTATACAACCTAATTTTGGAAAGCCATTTTCATATTGTGGTTGAAGTTTTTCTATATATTCATACAATAACATACCTTATAGCATGAAAAGGAATACATAAGAACTACATGTATCAACATGGGTAAATGTCCAAAATAAAATACTAAGAGAAAATGTCTGAAGGTATAAAAGGGTGTGTATAATTTAAAAAAACAGATAATAACAAATACTGGTGAAGATAAAAAGAAATTGGAATCTTTATACATTGCTGATGGGTATATTTAATGGTACAGCTACTTTGGAAAATAATAGCAATTTGTTACAAGGTCAAACATAAATTTATCATATGACTCAGCAATTCCACACTTAGGTACCTATCCAAGTGAAATGAAAACACATATCCACACAAAGACTTAAATGTAAATGTTCTTAGCAGATTTATTCATAACAGCCAAAAATGAAAACAACCTAAATGTTCATTGAATGGACTGATAAACAGTGAATGTACCTACAAAATGTAATAATAATGTAATAATACTTACCAAAAAAAGAAATGTATTATGGATACATACTACAAAATACACAAATTTCAAAAACATGCTCACTGAAAATGGCCAGACACAAGATACCATATGTTATATTGTATCATTTACATGAAATATCCAGAAAAGGCAAAGCTATAGAGACAGACAATAGAGTAATGGGTACCTAAAGTGAGAAAATGAGGATTAACAGTTAAATGTCCAAGAGAGATTATACTGGAGTGATGACCGTGTTCTACAATTGACTCAGGCTGAAGGCTGCACAATGTGGTTAAATTTATGAAAAAAATCAATGACTGTACATGTACAGTTATTGATATGATATATAAAATATGCCTCAAGCATAATTTTTAGAAAAGGATATGTATACAATGATTTTATTTATTTAAAATTTAATGTACAAAACAATTATTTATGGTAAAAGAGACAATTGTGCATACTTATACCAAATTCCAGATAATAACTGCTTCTTGGGAAAGAGGGAGGAGAAAGAGATGGAGATAGAAGTTCAGCAATATCTGTGATAACTTTATTTCTTTTTTAAAAAGTGTGAGGGATCAAAGCAAGGTGGATATATACATGTCTATTCTATTATTTTCTGTACTTGTAGTGAGTCTAAAATGTTTCATAGTAACTTTTTAAATAAAAAGATAAAGGAATCCAATGGTAGATAAAGGAATAATATTCCTATACAGTTAATTGAGCTAGATGCACCTTCAAATGGAAAATATAATCACAGTCATATTTGTAAAGTCATTAGAATAAATAAATAAATATTGATTATGTAAGGTCTATATACAAGTTCATATAAATGAGATAGAGCAATACATAAAACAAGCCTCTATCATGAAACTTCTGAAATACACCTATAAATACAGTAGACAGAGCCTAGGACTGTTGATCAGAGGACTTGTTTTTCTGCTCCAGTTCTAATGTTTATAAAGGATAGGACTATGAACTTTGGGAAACCACTAAAGTTTAGTTTCCTCACATGTGAAATGAAATGATAATGCTTATATTATTGGGTTACTGTTGAGTATTATACAGACAATAAAGTAAAGCTTAAAGCTTCATGCCTGGAATGTAGTAAGTACTCAACAGACGTTAATCCTTCCTATTACAGGACTGCTGTGTGAATGCAATGGATAGTAAACTAAACTAGATAAAGTGTTAAACCACTACTCAAAAATGATTACCTAACATCATAATATCATTATAAAACTATACTTAGTGGCAAAAAATAATGTAATAATAAAGATATTATTATGAACTGGAATATACAGGAAAAGCTTTAAGGAAGAGGAAATGTCTTTCAAAGATAGGTAGAAATTAGCTACACGGAAATGAGAAAAAAAGATTAGAGCTTAAAAAGAGAAATTAGAAGTCTTCAGAACAAGTTAAGATCTTTTCTACCAGAAATTTAGATATTTAATGCTATGATTCCTCTAGGTTTTGAGATGTAGGTTTCAAATTGCGTAATATAGTCCATGGTTCTCCACCCTAGCTGTACCTTAGAATCATCTAGAGATCCTTTAAGAAACACGGATACCCAGACCTCACCCAAAGACATCCTGATACAATCAGCCTAGAGTGGGATACAACCATCGGTATGTTTCAACTATGTAACCAGGATGAAGACCACTGACTGCTTCATTCCAAAATTCTTACTCTAGTCCTTAAGTTACTTACTGAATGGACACTGAATATATCTCCCCCGTATTTTTTAAGGAATATTTTCTCTTTTGTACTATGTATAAGCATTATTCATTTCAAATTTCTAAGATAAGCTAACAAGAAAAAGTTGTCCACTCAAGCTTTTTTCTCTTTTTAAATCTGCTGAGATCCTCCAGTATTTAGTGTATGGCCCAGCTCAGACTAAGTACTCAATAATCACTAAATGAGTCAGTCTCAAACAAATGTGATGGTTAATTTTATGATCAACTTGGCTAGACCTCAGTACCCAGATATTTGGTTAAACATTATTCTAGATGTTTCTGTGAAAGTATCTTTTAGATGAGATTAACATTTAAATTAAAAAACTTTTGAGTAAAGCAGATTACTCTCACTACTGTGAGTGGGCCTCATGCAACAGGTTGAAGGCCTTCATTTAAATAAAAAAGACTGCTCTTCCCCAAGCAAAGGGAATGTGAGCCAATTCCTTAAACTCCCACCCTGTCTCTCTCTTTTGAAACACACACATACTCTTTATTGGTTATGTTTCTCTGGAGAATCTTAACACATCAACCTTATCAATGCATTACAGTTAGATTACAAGACACAACCTATTCCACAACCCTAACCAAGGATAACTTTTTAAATGTAAATTTATAGAACTAACATTGCCCAAAAATGAACTCTGGTGGTGTCTAAAGAAGCAGAAAAAGGTGCAAAAGTTTTGGTAATGATCCCAAACTCTTTGTTCTAGCAACAGCAGATAGGTTTTCTCACATGGCAACTCTGATTGACCAGTAATGGCTCCCTGAAGTTGAGAAAACTATGACACTGCCTTATGGCTAAGCAAGAAAGCATGCCATGACCTGATGTCTGCAATTAGCATAGTAAAGGGGATGCATGTACTCTACATATGCCATCCCTGCACCAGCCAATTCTATACTCCGTTGAGAGAAAAGTTACATAAGCAGACCTCTTCTTGACTATGGTGAGGTGGCTACAGAGAACAAAACACAGGGAATAGATACAAGGTATAGGTATGAGGAGGAAGGCTGAATCCACTACAGTAACAATCAATGCCAACTGCACATTTCCACAAACTTATCTACTGACACCCTTGGACTTCACACAGTTAGAATTTTCCTACTGAATCAGGTATTATTTGGTACAGTTAAGGCAGATAAATCTGTTATTTGTTTAATTCAATTAAAGAGAAAACAAGGCAGAATTAGTTACCTGAGTTAGAGTAACTAATAAAAATTGCTTCAACAATCTTTTTAAATTATGATAGGATATCTCAGATCTGGACAAAACTTCCATCCATTTCCTGGTAAAGGTAGACCTCCTTTCGAATTTGACTAATGTGAAAGTTAGTTCTTAAGGGTGAGAAGGGCAATGCTACAAAAAAAAGCACTATATAAAGTTAGAAGACAAAAGGAAAAGTAAATCCAATGCCTAAGAATAAAACAATTTAGTCACTATACCTTTTTAAGGATTTTGCAGTTAAAAAAATGAACAGGTGTTAGTCATCAAAAACTATTGCTCATTTGATTCTGCCACAATCCAAGCTAAAAAAAAGTCACAAGTTTCTCTTTAAAGCAAAAATCCAATGCTCTTTTGTGAAACAGAAAGAGAATATTTTTAATACAATCTCAGCAAAAAGAAAGACTTATGGAAATTTCATTACTTTTATGCCTAGAATAATGCCTACAATTAAATATTAAGCCCCTACTATGTGAGATTCTATTTAAAAAATAAAATACTCCCACTAAGTACAGGGTAGTCAGCCAAGACAAATAATCAAAATTAATCCTTGCCTAAAAGAGCAGTGATAGAATCCCATGCCCACACTTTAACATTTCTAGGATTTCTTTCATCTATCTGCTTGTCTTCACAAGTACTAAACTTAGAAGTATGTAAATGAATTATCATATGTAACCATATACTTTATGCAGACATGGAAGGAATATTTTTAAAATCTACCTAGGAAAACAGTTAAGGTCTTAGCACTGAGGTATTGTTGAGTGGGTTATTTATGAGAACAAGGGTCCCTATCAATTAACCAACTACTTTTTAAAAGGGCCAAATCAATGCTCTTGTTCCAAGAGAATCCCATGATGCCATTAAAAAAACTATTCACAAAAATACACAAACTACATCTGTGCATCATCTATACTTTGTTTAGGTGGTGGCTATGCAATATGCATAGTGGTTAAAAACATATGTTCAAGAGCCAAAAAGCCTTGTTTTGAATCCTGGCTATAAGGTTTTAGGAAATGTTACTTAACATTCTCTGAGCCTCAGCTTATTTCATCTGTAAAGTGGGGACCTATCTCATAAAGCAACTGGGATGTTTAAATGAAATAATCTGCATAAAGTGCTTAGAATAATGCCTAAGTAAGTGCTCATTCAATATTATTTGCTACCTACACATCCTCTCCCTCCACTTCCTCCAATATTACTCTAATACTTCTATATTCTTTTCTTTCCAGTATAATAAGGCCACCTTTGCAAGATTTCTCAGCATCTGCTTCCCAGAGCATTTTTTCTTTACATAGTTTGCTGGAATATTTTATTTGTGGCTGGCTCTGACTTTATGTTAATTGTGCTTTTTGTTTCCTACAAAAATGCAGTGCCTTACTACTGCTGTATTTAGAATTGTAAATTTCAAAATCTATAAATAAAAAGTTAAAATAAATAATTTTACAGGAAGCTAGTCCTGATTATAAATGCAGACTAATGACTTCTCCCCCCTGCAAAAAAAGAATAAAAATAAATGGTTTGAAATAGCCCAAAATCTGCTGCTTGCAAATAGTATTATATAGTATTGCTTGTTTTATTGGCTCAAAAATCAGGTATTATAAATTACTGAGCAAGACCTCAATGTAATTAATTAGTTTGTATACATTTAGAGTGTGACAGAAAAATCTTATAAAACAGCATTAATTTGGTTAACTATGTTTTAACATTTAAATAGTTGCTATATTTCTATTTTTCTAATACTACAACTCACAACAACCTTTCACAGGTACATTGTGATCAGAAAATCAAAGCTAATTGATTAACTGAGTGTGATCTGATGACTGCTTTACACCCAGGGGACACACCTCCAGGCGGTACTGTTCACAGTGGGCTTGAAGTGGAGTTAGTTTGCCCTGGAGACAACTGTTATCATACAGATCATCATGTTTCAGTTGACGTAACCCTCACAAACCCCATGAAGTAAGAATTATTCTTAACTGCAGTATTTTATAGATGAAATAAAAGAGATTCAAAAGACAAATTGACTTGCCCAAGATAACAGAGAGTATCTGGCATAGCTAGGACCATCAATTTTCCAATCTGCCCTAAATTTTAAACTAAACTGAATGCTTTTATCTTATAACGTTAAAACACATATTTTAAATATAAAGCCTATATTCTTCATAGAAATACATAAAATTACAAATACTTTCTTCCACCCAGTGTTAATAGTTCCCTTAGACACACAAAATAACCACAAAAGGGCAAATGAGACTTTAAGCAGTTTTACTTTCCTATGGACATTCTATAATACTTACATGTGGAAAAAACTAACCTCCCTTTCTCCCCACTGGCCAACTGCACATGGTTACTTCTCCAGAGTTTAAAGTAGACTAACCAAATCTACTTTTTAAAGGAGATTCATTGCCTTTTATAAATGACTTTGAAAAGAAGCACTGACTACAATAAACATCATGTGCCATGATGCAGAGAAGGGGAATCATATATTAAACCAGGAAAAACATTGGATTTTTAAGGTATACTTTTGTGTCAAAGAGGGTCGATGTGGTTTGTAAAAACAAATAATTATAACAATATAAAATTGGCAATTTTTAATAAAGCAGATGCTATTAATTTCAGTATGCATATCCCAATAAATATATTCATTTGTACTACTCCATAGAGTATGTTTTAAGCTGGCTAATTACACAAATTGGCTATACCATTAAATTGTCCTTATGATGTAAATTCTAAGAATTATATCCTAGAAATAGGAGAATTCTTCATTCCACTCTCTCCATGCACCTAATTTCAATTTCTCTAACAAAACACAACTGTCAGCTCCCTAAGGAACTTTCCACGGGCTGTATATGCCCTACCATCACCAGAAGCCACACTGCAGCTGAAACACAACAAAACTAACCCAGTATCAAAATACTCATTGTATTGTTAAATTACCAAATATGAAATTTCAGATGCCTAATAGCAAGTGTAAATTTGTACAAAGGAATTAACTCTCCAGGAAACCCACTTTCATGGCTTGAAATTCTAAATGTTCAACCCTAAAGTTGCATCACTGTGGATAGATGAATTTACTTATTCACTTCTGATGTCACTTCTGGATGTTATCTATTTCTAATCTGTAAATTCTTCCATATACTAGTCCACTGACCACAGCAGAGGTCAATTAACATCCCTATATAATTTACACAACTTGGGTATTCTATAATTATTATAGTTAAAAGTAACTAATAAAAATTGCTTCAACAATCTTTTTAAATTATGATAGGATATCTCAGATCTGGACAAAACTTCCATCCATTTTCTGGTAAAAGCAGACCTCCTTTCGAATTTGTCTAATGTGAAAGTTAGTTCTTAAGGGTGAGAAGGGCAATGTTAAGAAAAAGAACACTATATAAAGTTAGAAGACAAAAGGAAAAGTAAATCCAATGCCTAAGAATAAAATAATTTAGTCACTATACCTTTTCAAGGATTTTGCAGTTAAAAAAATGAACAGGTGTTAGTCATCAAAAACTATTGCTCATTTATAATAGTAAATAATTATTTATAATAATAAATATAATAATAAATCATTTATAATAAATAATTATTATTAAAAGGTGATTAAGGAAAATGAGATAATAAATGGTGGCCAGCAACACAGCACTGAGCAAAATTTGTTTAAACAGAAGTCTATCTTGGACTTTGTCCAAGATAATTATTTCCAGAACAAAAGACACTTCATTATAATAGAGGAGCACCTTTACAGTCTCACAAGATATGCATGAGAGCACTATATCACATTTTCAAAATCGTGGGCTTTTTAAAACTTTTTACTTTGAAATAATTTTATGCTTCCAGAAAAGTTGCAAAAATGATACCAAGTTCCCGTAAAGTTAACATCACATGTAGCCATGGCACAGTTACGAAAACAAAAATTAACACTGGTTCAATGCTATTAGTTAAATCATACACTTTACTTAAATTTGTCTAGCTGTCCACTAATGCTGTTTTTTCCTACTTTTCCCACTTTTTTCTACTGCAGATCCTATCTAAGATCCCACATTGCTTTGTCTCCTTAGTCTTCCCCAATCTGTGGCAACTCCTTATCTGTTACGACCCTGATGCTTCTGAAGAGTATTGATTGGTAATTCTAAAAAATGTGCCTCAATTGGGTTTGTCTGATGTTTTCTCATCATTAGACTGGGATTATACATTTTTGGCAATAATATCACCTAAGTGATGTTGTACCCTCTTCAATGGACTACACCGTATCAAACATGAGTATGTCTTCTTTCTTACTGGTGATGCTAATCCAGATCCTTGGTGTCTGACAGCTTTCTCCTCTGTAAAGCTACTATTTTTCCCTTTTTAATTATTAAACTTCTTGGATAAATACTTTTAGATCAAGCAAATATTCTGTTTCTCCTTAAACCTTCACCTATTTTTGGCATCCACTGATGGATGCTGCCTACAACTACTTGGTATTTGCCTCACAGTGATTTGCTGTTTCCCTCAGTCATTTTGCATTTATTAATTGTAACTAGAACAATAACTTTTAAACTATATTAGATACCAAAGCCCCAATAAAACATCAAAATATTAAAGTAAAAAAATAAATATACTGGACAACAGTATCTCATCTTGAGCTATAATGACCTTAATTCCCCAAATCACATGTCTAGCAGTTTCTTTTTGAAGAATCTGTGTTTGAGTAGGTTGTTAGTGACATCTGTCAGCAGCTGTAGTGTTTTGTTTTATATAATTGAAGCTTCATTTTTTATTGCAAGTAATGCATCACGATGCATATTTAAGGTTTTCCAAATAAAGAGTCTTGAGCAATCTATTTTAAAGTAGCTAATATCACAGCACTCTTTGAGGCTAAGGGGTAAGCATTCCTTGGGAACCAAAACAATGAGCACAGCAAATATTCTGTTCCTGCAAATCTAATTTCATTCCTCAACCTGAAATGTCTACACATGAGCATAAAATTATACTGGTAAAGAAATATCTCTTAGAATGGTGAACTCCAAAGCTCTACTTTCCAAGACTCTATTGTTCCTATGACAGGTGAGGACCTGCAAACATAAAATATAACCTTAGTCACTTACTCTTTCACAAAAGGAAAAACCTGTCAATCTAGTGCTAAAAAGGCTTGAAGCTCATTTCTAAATGTTTCAAGAAAATGCCTTATTTATCAAAACTTTATTCTCCTTGTTAGTTCATTAAATACTACAGTCTTAAATGGAGGTCAGAAAGTATCAACCAATAATTGTGTAAGAGAAGTCCTACTGTTTAATATTTAAAGCTACCCAGAATACACAGAATTATTGTAATAGGCAACTGAATACACTATTTATTCAAATATATTTCAAACATTATAAGCATACCTTTTTAATCCAGTCCTTCAAACTAAACTTACATAAACTAGCGACTACCACAATGCCTGGCACACAACAAATACTCAAATGTTTTTTAGTGAATAAGTTAGTGATAAACAATACATATACAATGGATTACTGACAGAGGTCCATAATTCTTTTGGACTATTTTCACTGTAGGCTAAAAGTTAAAGTATACCTCTTCTTCTGCATATCCAGAAATCTATATATTTTAGTTATTTCTTAAGAAAGACATTTAAATGATTTAGAATATAATCTAAATGACATGGAAATATATTCTTGATGTTTATACCTCAAAACTACAATATATTTGTAAAGGACATCAAGTCATTTTTTAAAGTGATTTATTTTCATAATTGGTACTTGGGTGATAAAAACAGATGAGAAAACAGGAAATCCCACTCATATTTCTGATCTTACAAATTATTGTCATGATGAGCCCTGGAAACTATTGCAGGATTATGGTTGTAGAATTTATGATGACTTCATTTTTGGTTACAAACATTAATTTACTGAAAAAAAACTTAGTCTAAAGCATGGCCATGAGCAAGATTTTATTTGTCTTAACTAATAAATGGAGCACTGGATAACTTGTGGTGGTCATTTTCTGACAGTTGCATAAAGAGCTTACAATGTATCTCATTTGTATTTCCATATTGTTTGAAAATAAAAATTACTTTAATATGGAATATTGCTAGCTTGTGGTTTAAAACATTACTTCTTATTACTGGAAATTACTTCAGAGTGGAAGGAAGGAAATTGGTGTGTACTGGTAAATCTATGCTTAGCAAAGTAAACTGCAGTAAACAGCTTCCTATTTTCTCAGATCTCAAATGACCAGAAGGTAATTCTAACCAGCAGGGGGAGATAAGGAGGAGAGTAGTAAGACAAAGAGCAGCCTACAGGCAAGAAAGAAAAGCAGTTATAATTATAGCTGGGAACACGGAATTTGTTAAAGGAAGTCTACTATATAATTATATTTGAAAATTTAGCAAGATGCCCAGAGGCTGACTCGCAGCTGTCAGGAACTGGTAACTCTACTTCTGTTCATGCGGCGACCACTTTGGCTACTAAATCCACCATCCAGACGCTACTGAACTGACATTTCAAGTAAAGGGATAGATCTTCTCATGAGACTTTTTTTTTCTATAGTGAATGAAGTCATCCATTTAAACAAAGTAACTCTTTCTTTCTTTAGCCTTCTTTTCACACTTAGCTCTCCCCTTTCTATCATCTCTCCCTCAGAGAACCCAAACATTCTTATAGCAGAGCTATTGTGTGGACACAAACCTCCTCCCTGAATTCTGACTGGATCATGAACTAATCTATCACACACAATTCAAATTCAGCAGGCCTACAGAAAAACTCATTCCTATCTATCCTCACCTTGTCTGGAAACTGTCTTGCCCTTTCCCCCTGCCCTCCTATCCTTCCCCATGGCACCAGCATTCTCTCAGTTAAATGTGAAAACTCAAGATTTACCTTTGCACTTTGCCCTTCATGACCTCCTACACTACCTTAATTCATCAAATCTTATTAGTTTTTCAATAAAACTTCATTCATCAATGAAAGAAATGTTGAAGTGATAACCCCCAATGGCACAGAATATGACCTTATTAGGAAATAGTGTCTCAAGTTAAAATGAGGTCACCAGGGTGGGCCGTAATCCATTATGACTGGTATCTTTATAAACAGGGCATACTGGACAGAGACAAGACTATATGAAGACACAAAGGGGAAAGATGGTCATCTGACGGGAATGATGATGATGTATCCACTAGCCAAGAAATGCCAAAGATGGCCAGCAAACACCAGAAACGAGAAGAGGAGAGAAAGAATTCTCCCTTGGAGCAGTCAGATAGAACACTGCCCTCCTAACATCTTAATTTTTGGACATTAAGCCTCTAGAACTGAGACAATAAATTTCCATTGTTTTAAAACTCAGTTTTTGATAATTTGTTACTGCAACCCTAGGAAATTAAATCAACACCTCAAACACAATTTAGACCCAATTTTATCTATAACCCTGCATCCCAAAACCCACCTGATCTCTGAATAGCATCCCACCCACCTAGCTGACAATCTTACACATCTTTCTTGCTCCACATCTAATCAATTACTAAGTCCTGCTTCCTAAATACTATCCATCTCTTTCATTTGTCCATTTTCCCATCTCTGTATCACTGATCTAGTTCAGGTCATCATCAAGATGCCCTTAGACCACTGTCCAGCAAATAGTCACAATACAAACAGCTGTGCTCCTTTCTAATTCATTCATCTTTAGCAACCAGACTTTCTAAAATACTAATCTGATCACAGTTTTCCATGTATCAGTGTAGATCACACAGTTAGTAGCACCCATGATAGCTGAGAACAGTCTAACTTCTTTAACCTGGCATAACTATATGTAATGGCTTCTGAGACTAGAGAGGGAGAATGAGATCATCACTTGCCACACCCACCTCAAATGGACAGGGCAGTACTTTCAGTTCCTCAAACACACTAATGCTTTACAAATCTGCCTAGAAATCTTTTCCTCTTATTTACTCATTCATTCATTCACTCAGCAAATAAGCAGTGCCTAATAAACAGTGAGTGCCTACCATGGGCTGAACATAGTTCCAAGAGCTAGATATTCCATAGGAAATAAAACAAATCCCTCAAGAAATTTACACCCTAAAAAAGATGATAAACATATCAAAAATGAAAAACAAAAGCAAAAATAAATATACACTGCCTCAGACGGTATCAAGTGCTTCAAAGAAAAGCAGGCAAAAGGAATAGGGAAGGATGGAATGGGAGAAAGGAGCAAAGTTATGATTTTATACACGTGGCTCAGAGGAGACCTCTCTGACAAGCTGGTATTTAAGAAGAGACCTGAAAGAAGCAAAGGTTAAAGGCCTGTGGATATCTAAAGAAAAGGCTTCCCAGACAAAGGGAAGATCAAGTCCAAGGACCCTGAGGTGGGGCAGACTTGCTATGTTTGAAGAGCAGCACTGACACCACTATGGCTGCAGTAGAGGAATAAAGGGAAGAACACAGGTGAAGCTGTGGAGAAGGCAAATTAGGTAGGGCCTTGAAACTCACTGTAAGATTTTAGAAATTAATGAGTAACAAAGTGGAATTCCTGAGTAGCCTGGTCTGACATTCACTATCAAAGAATTACTTTGCTGCTATGCAGAGAACAAACTTGTTGTGGAGGAAGGGTAGCACCTAAAGAAACAAGCTAAGAGGCTCCCATAAGTTCCAGGTGAGAGATGATGGTGGCTTGGAATGGGATAGAGGTGGTACGAATGGCTGGATTCTGGTAATTATGACAAATGTATGCATATGAATATGCATATCATTTAAAAAGCTATCTTTTATATTTATCAGCTTAACAAATTTCAATGGTAATATAACAAGATGATAATTTCAAAGGGGTAAAAATGATTTTTATTTCTCTTCTCCTATTCATAAGGAAAAATTCACAAAGAAGGCAAGGAGGGGTTGAAACAGAAAGAGAGCACTCTAGACAAGCCAAATGGATTTCCTTAAAGGAAAGAAAACAGTATGTCACACTTTTCAAATTAGCTCATGCCTCCAAAGCAGGAATGTAACACAGTGGCTCTGTATTTATTAAAGTACTCCCCTCTTTATACCTGGTTTAAAGCTCCTGAAGGAACTTTATTCCCTTTTTTTTCAGAGGGATCATCTTTAATGAATGCCACCCACTGATATAATTCTGAAGTCTTAGTTTGTGACTTAATGTACAGAATGGTGAATGGGTTAAAGCAGTGACTTTAGGTACAGCACCTCTAGCTACCATATTCTTTTAAATTTCATTATAAAAAGCAATCCTTACTTTGACTAAAGAAACACTCAGATTTTATACTATCTTCACATATGAAAATTTCATTTTATTAGCATATTCTCCATACTATCAGATCAATTTAATCACTCACTGACAATGAAAAACATAGAAACATTAGCATTATTGGAACCAATGCACATAATTTTTCTTGTTAATAAAAACCAAGAATCTTTTATCTTCCCTTTTCCAAAATTAGTTGAAGTTTTTATGCAATTATTATTCTAAAAGTAAAAATGAGTTCTCTGATTCATTTGAATCAAAAGTAAATTTTTTATTTTTTTTATTGCAGAATAATTGATATATAATATTAATTTAGTTTCAGGGGTACAACATGATTTGATATTTATATATATTGCAAAATGATCAGCACAATATGTCTAACATCCATCACCACACACAGATATAATTTTATTTCTTTGATGAGAACTTTCAAGATCTACTCTTTTAGCAACTTTCCACTATGTATTAAAGTATTATCAATTACAGTCTCCACACTGTACCTAAGGAATTCTTTAACACCATTTAAATCTTTACATCTCTAAAATTCATAAATATTTTTATTTAAAAATTGAACACTCAAAAAATTAGCACATTTCCCACTCTAAAAAAAAATAAAAAGTTTCCAAAAACAGAAAAAGGAATATTTATAAGTATATGGCTTTATCATTAATGAGCATTCCAAAATAAAGATACTACAAGTCCTAACCATGGAGTCCAATGTTTAACTGTCCCAGCTGTCCAAATCTCAGCAATGGTTTGAGGCAGAATTTCCCAAACAAATGATACTGCAAACCATTAGACTATTAACTGCCAGAGGACCTAGAAGTGGGGGAGAGGAGAGGAAGAAACTAACTTCAAGGAACAAAAGTGTTAAATTTAATCTGCACCCCTAGCCTACATACCAGAAATGGAGTGACATTAGTCTAAGAGATATGCTACCACTGATTCTTTGGCAGTACCTCTCTACCATACGTTACATCACCAGCCCTATAAGGCTAGATCCTCATAGTAATGCTTGATTTTAGAGAGTTGCTAAAGAAACAAAAAGTTTCTGGAGCTTCAAATTGTTCTCAAATACTTTGTCCATTAATCTACTCCTTTTCCATAAAATTCTAACATTTCCTCTCCACTCAGATGAAGACCACTGGGCTGTAAGATCAGTATAAATATCAGCTGTCTATTGTTTGATCAAGAGTTGGCCACATGTTTTATTCTAGAGCTTAAAGCCCAAGCAAGCTGAAAATGCTATGCAGATAGTAAGTTCAAGGCCCCTCTGACTGCACCTGAGAGCCTCAGGTTGGCCAGAGCTTCCTACCAGATAGGGTAAGAGCTTTCCTGGGTCAACAGACTTTCAGCATAAAAGACTGGTCTTTTTGGAACAAGATGATTTAAAGGCCAAAAATTTTATTTTAAGCCATTAAAGAACCTACTTGTATTTCTATTTAGTGGAAATACATTCAGGGTACATACAAGTTTCTCAATCACTGAAGATTAAGGAAAACTGAACTGATAAACAGCCTTTATAGATGTGATCTATTCTTAAGTATTTTCTCATTTCCCATCTTATTATAGGTTTCTTGTAAAAATATCAACCCTCTTTTCTCTACCTGCTTTATGGAAAAGTATAAAGCATTTTAAAAAGTCAATGCCACATTATATTTATCTATCAGGTGAAAAATCATTACAAAAAAGTTCAAAACTATAAAAAAAATCTCAAATGTGTAATGAAAAAAATATTGAAAAATAGAAAAAGTTTCTTTAAGCTGTTCTTCAGAGTATTTATTATAGGTGTTTCCTTAAACTAATAAATTTCCTATATGTTGGGAGATAAACTGTCTAAAATAGGGACCAAGCAATACAACAGCAACTGATAATACATAAAACACAACAAATTCATGGACTCTAGCACTTCTGTTATTTTAAATGGGAAAATTAGGTAAAGTCTGTCAACTATCAATCTAGAAAAAAATAACTTAGAATAATAAATACTTTCAGGTTTTAAAATATGACTCACTCTGACACATAAAATCTACAAAGAATATTTTTGCTCCAAATTTTGTGGTACCCTGTTATCCTGTAACAAAATTGGATTTATTCAATCAAATGAAAACTTTCAAAAGAATACTGAACCAGAAAATCTGTTAGGATTACCATATGATCTGGCAATTCAAATACATATATAGGCATGTTCATAGCAGCACAATTCACAAAAGCCAGAAGATAAAAACGGCCGAATGTCCATTAACAGATGAATGAATAAGCAAACTGTAGTATATACATACATTGAAATATTATTCAGCCATGAACAGAAATGAAGTACTGATAAATGCTAAAATATGGATGAACTCTCAAAACACCATACTGAATAGGAAACCAAAAAAATGGACACTTATTGTATGCTTAGATAGATAGATCTGGGAAGAGTGGGTGGAGGAAGAGGGAAACCGGGAGAAACTGACTAACCGGTATTAGTTTCCTTTTGGGGTTATGAAAATGTTCTGGAACTAGAAAAAGGTGGCATGTTGCACTACATTGTTAATGTACAAAATGCCACTGAATTATTTACTTTAAAATGGTTAATTTCATATTATATGAATCTCACCTGAATTTAAAAATTAAATTAATTAATTAAGCAGCCACATTATCTGTAATAAGACATCATGTACCACTGGTATGATACACTAATGACATCACATCTGTAGGAGCTTCCCAATAATGCATAACCTCAATCTGATAAGAAGAAGACAGATAAGCTCAAATTGAGGAAAATCCTACAATATGACTGGCCCGGTGCTCTTCCCAAATCTCAAGATCATGAAAGACTGAAGATTTAAAGGGAGATCGAAGAGACTTGACAACTAAATGCAATGTGGATTCCAAGGCTGATACTAAAACAAGGCATCAGTGGAAAAAACTGGTGAAACCTGCATAAAAGCAGTAATTTATTAATAGTACTGTACCAATGCTGATTTCTAAGGTTTGGAAATTATACTATGGTTATATAAGGTTACACTGGGGAAGTTGGGTGAAGAGTACTATTTTTTTAACTCCTCCGCAGGTCTAAAATTTCAAAATAAAAAGTATAAGGAAGAAGGAAGAGAAGGGCAGGAGGGTGAGAGAGAAGGAAGCAACAGTACTAGCAAACAACTTGAACTTCCTCTATGAACATATACATTAGGAAAATGTTGAAATAAATTAAGTGAGTAAGAAATAGAGGGGTTATTCCAGTGGCAATACTTAATTCATAAAGTTTGTATCTGCTTAACACATATGCATTCATTTTGGAGGGAGGGTGTAGATTTCTCAGTCAAGTGGGAGTAATTAAATCTTAGAAATCAGGTTAAGTAAGATTTAAACTAGTACTGACATTTTCAACAGAGTTCAAAATTAAACACCAAAGGTCAAAGGGAAAAATTAAAACATTGTTACAATTCCTATAGGTTATAACTACATCTTACATGTAATATTAAAATGAAGAAAGCATATTTATTTTAGCATAATGATTAGAGTAACACTGACTTAAATCAGTTTGATAATTTAATCAGTTTTAATTTTACTTTAAATCTGTAACCCTCTCTTTGGATACATTATAATAGAAAAGATTAAAAAGAGATTTTGATATATAATTAACTTAAATCAGTTTGTGTCTGGACATAAAACTCCTAGTTGCCATGCCATGATGTAAGAGGTACCATCCTTTAAAAATAATTCTCTTGAAAATGTATATACTGACCAAAAGGATCAGTTTCTTAAATGAAACCCACCAGCATAAATTCTATAAACATTTCCAATTGTATTAATCATATTTAACATCTTGGCATCCAAATACTATAGTTTACTATATTACTACAATACTAATATGATACAGCAATCATTTAGTAAATATGTTAATTATTAAAAAGAGAGACATTTAAAGAAATAAAGATCTAAAAACCACACCCTCTCACAGCTCCCAGAAAGAACCAACCACGCAGACACCTTGACTTTAGACTCCTGCCCTCCGCAAATATAAGATAATACATTTTCGTTATTGAAGCCACCCAGTTTGTGGTGCTTTGTTCTGGCAGTCCTAGCAAAGGAACACAGCCAGCATGCAGTCCATAACACAGTGCACTCCTGTACTCCCACAGCAGCCTCCAGCACAAGAGTGTTCCTGTTAAAGGTAGCCATTTCCTCAGCTGCTACAAAGCAGCATGATTTATTGAATAAGGCAGTCACAATTCCTTTCTTTTTTTTCAGCTTTTTAAATTGAAGTATTGTTGATATACAATCTTATATTGATTTCAAATGTACAATACAGTGATTCAACAGTTACCCATATTATTAAATCCTCACCCAACAGTGGTGTGGTTACTATCTGTCAACACAGAAAGAAGTTACAGAATCAGTGACTATATTCTCCATGCTGTACTATTCCCATGACCAACTTACATTATGAGTGAGAATTTCTGGGCCCCTTTATCCCCTTCATGTTCCTCACCTACCCACCCCAAACAGTCACTTCTCAGTGTCTATGAGTCTAACACAATTACTGTCTTAAAGAAGCCTCTCTGAATGCCACCTCTACGGCATGGCTGTCCAATTCTCTACCATAACAGTAACAATTCACTGGATCTTGGGTGGGTACCAGGTTCAAGCTCAGTAAAAACTAGAACCTTCACCACCTGGCTTGGAAGTATGAGCTGCTTCAGATTCTCTGTGCCTCTCAATTTGAACTAAAAATCTCTGAAGAAACCTGCTTTTGCCTTGGCTGCTGCAGCAAAAAAAATAACGATGCAAGAAGTTGAAATGATAAGGAAACAGAAACCCCTGTTGGTAGCCAGACAGAAAGTGAGCTAAACATTTGTTTTGTTATGTTGCCTCAAAACCAAAACCACTTCCTATAAATTTGAAACCAAGCCCTGTTCTTAGATTTCCATGAGAGGTCCTACCCCCATTCTTGCTGCACAGTTATCTTTTAAAGCTGAACTAAATTCAGACACTCCTAGCAAACACAATCCAAAGTCAAATAGAAAAACTTAAACACAGACCCTACTCTCACGGAGCTCATTTCATTACATGTCAAATATTTCTTTTTTAAAACAATATGCATATTTTGTATGAACATGTGTTATTGGCTTTCATATACTATTTTTTTCACTAGAAAAGGATGAACTGGATATTTCAGTT
This sequence comes from Manis pentadactyla, assembly GCF_030020395.1. Classification (NCBI taxonomy): domain Eukaryota; kingdom Metazoa; phylum Chordata; class Mammalia; order Pholidota; family Manidae; genus Manis; species Manis pentadactyla. The sequence continues at coordinate 50,118,933 of NC_080032.1, read as the reverse complement.
TCTGTCAAGCAAATAACTATATACATATAGAAATACATGTTCAAATAGGGGAACAGTTCAAGCACCCGGGCCCACAGTGCTGCCAGGATGAGGTGTGGAATTGTCAGGGGACAACAAAATGGCTGGCTCTCAAACGGTGTAATGGGAAGGCAGTCATTACCCTGAGGATTTAACAGGCTCTGGGGCTGGCCCTTAGCCATGATGGCCAGGGAGTAGATTCTGGTAGAACATTCAAGTATGGAATCATGACTCAGGTTAACACATATTAATAAAGGTCAAGAAAACAGACTTATCTCTTATACATAATGAAAAATAAATGCCAAAGAATTGGGAATATTTGTGACACTGGACTAGAAACCTTGTAATGGCACAGGTAGCAGATTCCCTCCTTGTAGGCAAACCTATGCAGGAAGTCAAAAAGCTTAAACAAACATGGATTGTTTTAGAAAAAGAAGAGATAGAAAAGGAGATCCAAGTAGAAAGGACATAATAACATAGTACTTCCAACAGGAACAGTTCTAAGAAATCATACATATCATCTCATTTAATTCTCAGCACAACCCTATGAAGTAGGTACTATTATTACCATTGTACAGATGAATAAATTGTGACACTAAGAGGTTGACAAACTTGCCGAAGGATACACTATGGGCAGGTAACAAAGCCAGAATATCAACCCTGTCTGCTCAAGTCTACCTCTTAATCACAATTCCACCTCAAAGAAAATCCGTAGTATCCATCTACAGCTCCCTGTATATATCTCTCTATGGAGAGGCAGAAACCAGAATATTAAAAATCTTCCAGGTAATGCTGGAATGAGAACTAGCAACTTCAACCCTTGGACCGCTCCCTTTACAATGATGGTAGGCCAATCCACCCCCTTCTTTAGCCACATCAATATCATCACTCAGTGGTACTGGCCAAGGCTGCAAACCCATCAGTCATTCTGCCTCTTCAAAGACTTTATATCTCCGCTCTGCTCTTCCTGTGTAAATCTGAAACTTTTAACTCATTTCCATTACTACCAGGTGCCTGAGTAAAGCCTTTCATAAACTCCAAGTTATTAACAACAAAATACAATATTCAGCAACTTTCACTACTGAAAGTTCAGCTATTTTATGGCAAAACCTATAAATATACTTAGATTTCTACAGTTGTTTCACTAAAGTTCAATTCATATAATCAAATATTGCATTTCCTTCTATGTTTACTACTATGTACACTATCTACATGCTAAAAACACAAAGATCATAACACCACTCTGTCCTCAAGTAGTATAAAATCCCGTAGAAGCAAGTCAAGTTTAGAAGAAATTGCAAGTGCTCTTAGTACACAGCTTAATAGCAATGTAATAATCCAAAAGAGGGAAAATATCATGGGATAAAGCTTCACGATGACCAGGACAAGAGGAGAAGAGTATTAAAGCAGTCATGTCAGTGCAGAGAAGTAAGAGATGAGGACACAGAAGATCTCTAGCAAAGACAAATGGCTCAGAAGTATTAGATCGCAGGGCAAGAAGGTCAGACCACTCGGGGGTCTACAGCCTTTGTCATCATCTTTGGGATCTGAAACTGTTACAGGTCTCACTATAAGACAATTCTCAACTGAGAAGGCATATCAAAATTTTAGGGACAGAGTTCTAAACGCCTACACACGATTCGAATTTACTCATCTTTGGGAAGCGAATATTCCATGCCCTGAGAATCAGCATTGCAGGAGAAGAGAGGGCAACTTTTAACAAGAATAATGTAATGAGATAAAGCATCAAGAAACACTGTTTTGAAATTGCACACTCCACACATACCCCTACTTTGGAATACCTACAAAGCTCTAAAAATAAAATGAAAGCAATTTATGCACTGACATAGAAATGTGCTATGATATTCTACTAAATTAAAAAAAACAAATTAATTTGAAAAAATGAAAAAGAAAAGGTGAAGAACAATATATTTCATACGAATATTCTGGCACAGAGATTATGGAGTCCAAATAAGAGACACATAGGGTTCAAACCGGAATATAGAGAAATGATCCCAAAGAGAAGCATAAAGGAAAATCAGTAAGACCTAAGGTGAGGAAGTCATCTAGAATGTGAATGCCTTGTTTATTAAACTCTTAGAGGTAAACAGGTTTGTTATTTATTTTATTAGTTTATCAAATTGTTTCATTATAGTTAAAACTACCTCTGACCAATTTATCACAAAACTCAACTTAACCATCTACAATAATGTCTTTCTGACACATGAAGAAGTGAAAGAAATTTAAGAACAGTGGACAAAATAATAGAAAAACAGCTTTTCACCCTTCAGGAAAATCTACCATCTAGACACAGGCAACCCAAACCTAAAACCTGCAATTGTTCCAATACTCCTTTAGGGATATTTTCTCATGTACCAGTATTTTCAATATTCCCTAATTTAAATCTAGGGTAAGATCTTTCTGCCATGAATTTGTAATTCTTCACTTCCAATACTCAACCTCAACTGTTAAAACTTAACATTTCACTATGTGTAAATTAAACTACAATTTTAAAAAATCAAAGCTTAGCTACATATGGCAGAGCAAGTTGCTGAGGGCTGTGGCTGCAAAGAACTGTACTGTCTTGTTTTGGGGAAAGGGACAAATAGTGGTGATAATATATGACAGTTTCCTGAGAAAATGTCACTTAACAAGTACTTAATACTGCAATCTCCTTATACTTCACCTGAGCTAGGTAATATTTATTACCCTCAATATAAAAAGTAGTTTTTCCAGTCTCTACTTATTAAGAAAAGCCAAAGGTACTATAAAATGCCTAACCAGAATTTCTTCCCACAATGTAATTTTAATTTGTGTGTCTGTAAATAGAATAATTAATCCAAAGCCATATGGGATATGTGGTCTAAACTGGGCCAATGAACCTGAAGGAAAGAACTTTAAGTCTGCAATGAAGAAAAAAATTCTTGCTTTCTCTCACTGCTGTAAGCTAAAGGGTATTTGTTCCTCCAGATGCGGAACGGCAGCTATCCTGTGGTCAGGAAGGACACCGTCCAAAGGCAAGTGGAGAGATACAGACAAACCAAGCTAGTATCTTATTCATACAGAGTTTGGAGTGCAAGCCCTAGAGTCTCCCCTATCCCTAGAATTTCCATTATGGGAAAAAAATAAACTTCTTTCTAGAATAAGGCAGATTATTTGGAGGCTTCTGTCATTCAAAGGTAAAATCACCATAATTTAAAGTATTTTTAAATAATCTCTCAAAAAAAGTAACTGTGTGAAAGGTATTTGAGACTAGGAAACAGTTCTTCACATTTCATAAACAAATTATAATTTTATAAGTATAATGTAAGCTGTTCTAAACCCATTAAGAGTTCAATCGTAAAAATAAAAATGACTAGTTAATAAGCAAATAATATGGGTACAGGCTAGTTTTACTTGATTGCATAAAACTGTTTACAATATATTTCTCAATAAAGAAAAATTGAATTATAACCCAAGGGTGGCTTAATTTGTACAAATTTTGAATAATGTCACATATATTTCCAAAACAGATGCTTAGAGACTCTACAAGGACACTTGGCTCAATCAGAAGCCAGATTAAAGTTCCATCTGGAGCCTAATGGCTCCATGGTTCCTTTACAATTACCCAACTCACCAAAATGAGGCTTAATGGCTGTACGTCACAGGATCTTTCTTGTAGGTATATATCTTGCTCCCAAAACTATAAAGTCAGGTCATAAAAATAATTTTGTATGTATATATATATACACACACACACACACACACACAGAAGATTCAGTTAAGTATTCAACTCTTGCCATATTTTTTCAATGACACTGAACTTTTCCTTTATGATTTTCCGCTGTTTTTAGACACAGTTACTGGGGTATTGTTGTCGTCACCTTTGCCTGACACAGAAACGACAAAGTTCACTTCCCTTCCTAATCAGCCTCCAGAGTAACTCAGATACCTAGAAAAACCTCTTTCATGTTTCTCTTTCTCAGATCCTATCACAGGACTATCATATCAGAAAAGCTGAGGCCATTTTATCCCCAATTCCCATGTCTAGAGGTTGTCACAAGGCCACAGAATTTTACAGAAGGAAGTACTGGAAAGTATCCAAAGATCAGCTCTAAACCAATGGTATACAAAGCGAGGTCGGTGGTCTACTGCCTGAACATGCAATATTTGTTTAAAACACTTCATAGCAACCTGACAGAGTTATAAGCTTATATTTTATGGCTTTGGATTTTTTCTCTAGACTGGGCTAGGGGCCTAAATTAGCAGGCTGAATTCCACCTGAAAATATGTTTGCTGACCTAGCAAATTTTGTTTTATTTTATTTTGATCACCTTTAGATAGGACCCAGGCCTTCTGATTTGCTAAATTTGCAAGTTTTTGCATCTGCTATCTAGTCAGCGCTACAAGGCATTTGAGTGTCCAATTCACCGGATCAATGTTTCACAAACTTTCAGTAATACCCCTTTGTGGGTACTGGAAGCAATTTAGTAAGTTGCACAGACCAGTTTTGTTTTTAATGTCTGGCACTGCATGACATAGCATGGTATGACATATAAAAAATAGAACACATGCTGTGACACACACATATACCTATACATCTGCATGTAAAGTAAGTCTTAGATTATATTTTAAATGTTATTTCTCACTGTGGCTAATGGACAAAGAACTGAATGAACAGCACTATTGCAAACCAGTATCTTCATTTTACAGATACAGAAGCTGAGACTCAAGGTCGCAGTCAGCTAGCAGCAGCTCGGTGTTTCACTTTATTTTGCTGATTCTAAGTTTGTGTGCCTATCAATCAATGTCTGCAAAGCCAATAAACAGAAATACAGAATATACACTCTGACTGACATTTAAAAAACCTAAACTGATTAGAAATTCATATTTGAAATTTTTAAATTCTAAAAATTTTATATGAAACAAAACGTATTTCTTTTTTTTTAAGTTTAATTGCTATATGGGCCAAAAGTAAAACAAAAAACAAAGCAATACCTCAACTCAGTTCATATAATTTTATATATGTACACACACACACACACACACACACACACACACAAATGAAGAAAAACATACTGCCAACATTCATAAAAAGGGTCAGTCTTCTTAATATATGACATAGCACTTAAATAGTATGAGAAAAACACCTGCATAATGGGCAAATAATATTAAGGAGAATATTATAAAATAAATACAAATGGTCAATAGCATTTAAAATAATCATTAAATCAAGTTACTAACTTTTCACCTATAAAATTAGCAAATATGTTTTTCAACTACCTGCTGTTGAAGTGAAACAAAAAAAAAAGATTCTCAGAAATCTCTAGTGGGGGTGAAATATGTAAATTTTAGCAATAAATATCAGAAGTCTAAACATTGTAATTACCCTTTTATCCAGCAATTCCACTTCTGGAACTTATCCTATGAGTGATATATACAAACACTATGAGAAGTATTTTGAATGGAGTATTATATATAACAGAGAAAAATTCTAATGACCCAAATAATTACCAATGAGAACTGGTTAAATAACTTTTAAATAAATTATAAACATCCATAAAATAGAATGTTATTCACCTATTAGAAGAGATGACGTAGATTTATATTCCCTGCCAATGATATACTGTTAAATGAAAAAAAGAAATAGATGTGCAACACCCCTTTTTATATAAAAAAATGCACACACATTTAATCCCACCTTACTAATAATCACCCAATACTTTTAGAATTAACTAAGAAGTTGCATTTTTACACTGAGTTTTCTAACAACTATTTTCTTTAGGCAAGAAATAACCAAAACTGTCACAAACAAAAGAGAAAAGAAAAAAGGAATGGAGGAAGGGAGAGTGGTAAGGAAAGGAGTGAAAAGGCAGGCAGACGGGCAGGCAACCAGAACCAACTGTAGCGAGATCCCACTACCAAGTTAAGCTACCTAGAGCCACTGGTCTCCTGAAATGATTCCAAATCCAGCAGCAACCAAATAAAACGAGTTTTTTGGCAAGGAAAAAGCAGCCTCAGATCATCCAACAGTAGTATACAAAGCAGGCATTAGCCGACTTTGTCTCTACCTTTCGTACACTCTGCAAAAGGCATGATTCAGAGAAAGCCTGCCTTTTTATCCAGGAACCGAACATGAACAGCCAAGGGCATCAGGCCCCACGTCAGGTAGTGAGCAGTAAAGCAGCCAGTGGAGCTTAACTGCAAGTGGCAACAGAAACGGTTAGCTGCCAGTCCTGAGCCACAGGCAATACAATGCAGACCAGGAAGATAAACTCCTCTTGGGAAGACAAGGAGGGTCAGGTATGGAGTCTCGATTCCACTTCTAAAAGGACCATCATGCTACACCTTCCAGACATGCAGATTAGTCTTCAGCAGTCTGTCTTTCACACCAACTATAGAAGATAACCACCTGCTCAGTATTTCAGCCTGATGGCCCGTACTTCTTCTATACATGTACATGATGCAGAAAAACACAAGTACTATTCTATTTTACAAAGGTCTCAAAAAATTTAAAAGTTAAACGTAAACCTCAACTACCTTAACACTCACATATTAAAAATAATTATTTTCTAAATAAATAATTTCCCTTATTATAAAGACATGTATAACCTAGGCAGTCCCTAACTGTGCAGCAAGACCAAGGACACTTCCTTGAATGCTAGATGAATGGTTTCCTTCACTAAGACATAGACTAAACAAAATATAAAAGAACTAAGTATTCTCTTCATAAAAAATTCATCTCTAAGAATGTAAAGAGCTATCAAATATTCACACAGATGTCTGAAATAGTTCAGTCATACAGTTTTTCTCCTAACACCATCCATATTTGTAACACAGGGCACAGTTTGTGTGTGGAGGGAAGGATGGTGATGCCAAATTTGAATCATGGAATACTTACTTTGAAAGGCAGAGCATGCCATGGATGCCATGATACACATGTCTTGGGGTAGGAAAAGAGTTCTGGCAACCTACAGGTATAAAAGTAATAAACTCAAGGACATCTGTCTCTTGAGAGTTTTCCATTCCATGTTGAAGAATGATCAAAGTCTTAAAGACAAATTCTTGATTATTTTAAATTATTTCCAGTGATTAGCTCTGCACACCACCCCTCAAAAAGTGGGACATCTGTTATTTCATTCTCACTTTACTCTGATGTGCCTCAAGCATCCCATATAGTGGACTAGCAATTTAGCTAAAATACAAGCAGTATGATACATGTGATAAACTGAAAATCTAACCACTACTTAAAACATTGCTTGTATGATAAAGATCAGTTCTAAATATTAACCAATCAACTCATCACAAACTTAAAATATAATCCACAAGTGTTATTTTTCAAAATATTTCATTCAACAAATATTCACTGATCAATAGTAATATAAAATCAAAAACCCTTAGACAGTATTCCCTACGCCACCAACAATTACTCATGTGACACTAAGAAAACCATGTGTTTCCACCAAAATGAAATGAGAAAATGATTTTTAGAGCTGCCAAATGTAATATATAAAGGAAGGTATATATGCTCTTCTTATGAACAGGCTGAATACCAAATACCATGTTTAGCAAAGTGACAATATTCATTTGCATGGATAAAGTTAAATTTTAAAAGAGAATTACAGTTACTGGTGGTATTGATACAAATCCTTCTTGCTTCTTTTCAACTCTAAGATTGAGAGAGAGAGATCTGCATTTCAGCTTTCTTCTCCTCATCCAAAAACGAATTCATAAGACACCACTTTAAACAAAGCAAATACATTAAAGAACAAAAAAACAACGCAATGGCCAAGGCTAAAATAACATACTATTACTACTGTACCAGTTGCAACTCTTGATTATAAAAAGACACGTTCTGGTTAATCTAAGTCAAAAAAAGAATTTACTGGCTGGGTACTGGTAGCTCAAAATAATTAAGACAAGGTCAGAGAACCAGGCTTGGGCCGCAACCAAGGGAGGCCAGTCACAAAGTCCTGAACTGCGTTTGCCTCCACAACCTGGATGAAGCCTGAAACATGTCATGGCATCAAGAGCTACTGGCCAAGAAGGAACAACTCCCTGGAAGCTCTTGGATCTCATGCCCATCATCTCTAGGTGCCAAGGTGCAGCTCTTGAGCTACAGAAGGACCTCATGCCAGCCTTTAGACTTCTATAATTGAGAGAAGTGAGGGGCAACCTCCTACCTAAACTAGAAAAGGGGTTAGATAAAGCCCTAGGAAGCTGAACCCATACCTGTCCTCTACTAAAATTAAGTTTTGAGAGTAGGCAGACCCGAAGTACCTTTACTTTAACCAGTGTCTTGCTCCTATCTATAAAATTTCATAAATTGCAAGTTACAATAATTCAAATCTCTTTAACATATGTACTAGATTTGCTTGCTATAATTTCTAGTCTATTTCCAAGGCAAAAATTTACTTTTTCTAAAGTGGTTCTATCAACCAATACTAGACTGAGTAATTTGGATGGGGTCTAGCAAGTTTCTTAATACACTGTTAAGTATTGCCTCTTGCTTTATATTCTATCCGTCTGCTAATTTGGTTTCTTGCTTGCCTTTTTTGCTGCAGCTGTGCACCGGGTTAACTGTTTCAATGGTTTTCCTACAATAACCCACAAATTTTTTCCTGATCAGTGTGCTGTATGATTGGTTCTTTGTTCCTAAGATAATTATTTTACATTTGTCTACACTGAACTGCATTTGCCATCTGCTGGCCCAATCACCTAAACAATCCAAATCTTTTTGAATCTGATTGCATTGTTCCTCATTATTTCCTTCAGCTCCAATTTTAGGATCATCTGTAAACTCTGAGATCTTTTCTTTAAAGCTTGGACACATTTTATTTTAATATAGAGTTTGTTTTTTTTTCAAGTGACCCGTTAGACACTCCAGCTGAAATCTTCTTCCAACTTGAAAAGTTTCCATAAAGCTTAGCCAAGAATACCTTCCAATTACACAAAGTGCTGCTTGGAACAAAGTTAACCAGAACCCATTCTATTTCATCTTCCCTTACACTACCATGTTTTAAAAAGTATTATGTCATCTAAGTTCTCTTCAAAGTACAAATATTTTTAAGGACTTCAAACATTCTGTTTTCTAATATATGTATCCATGGAAATATTTTTGCAATACCTTTCATACATGTGGTAAAGTTGTTAAAAACTTCCCACACATAATGCATTTTCTCAAAAAATATTTGAGCACTAATTAGTAATGAGCATTAGGTATACTACAGTCTTACAACACTGACCCAATTATTTATGTTCCAAAACTTCAGTATCCTACTAACAAGAAGTTAACTTCTAAAGGCCTAAAGACCTCTAGCACGATGAATTACCTTTTATTTAAAGAATACCTTACTAGACCCATCATATCTAATCTAAATATACTTATTTAGCAAAATTCGCCCTTCAAATTAGATTTACTTAACAAATCTGAACATAGTAAATCTTTACTACTTATTTATGATGTAGAGGATCAGGTGTATCTTTAGTTTGAGGAATTATTAGCTCCATAAACTTCAGTGATTTCTTAGTATAACCACATTTTCACAAAAGCCCTATCTCTACAACCCACTAAAGTTATAAAAATTGCACTGATACTATTTGCTGCCGTATTGCTATTTCAAGTTGTAAATGCAGGAGACAAATTGAATTTAAGATCTATTTTCATTTATTCATTCAACAGTCAGTAAATGTTATAAGACTATAAGAATAAATTAAGATAGTACTTGCCCTCAGGAAGTTTGGGGTAAGACATAAAGAGCTACAAGGTATCAGGAAAGAGGTACAGTCACATGGAAGTTAGGAAAAATGAGAATTTACTTTCAGCTTCTGGATGAGAAACTTTGAAAAGGGGATGAACTCTGTCAAATATTATGTCTTTTAAAAACAAATCTAATAAACTGTGAATATTATCACAGAAAAGGCAAATATAAAATGCTAAGCACTCAAAGTGAAAAATGAAAAAAGACCTCAAAAAGGAAAGCAGTTTGCTGGTCATTTCTGTGTGGCAGGATGGGTGTTTTTTGTTTTTCAGTTTTTCTGTAATGAACACATATTGTTCTTATAATAAAGAAGCCACAGTAAAATATTTTCTATTAAATTTTTAAAGCCTTACTTTGACCAATAATTAACACTATTAAATAAAATGCTAAGTCAAAAAAACTCTTAGAAAACTTAAGTCAATAACAAAGGTTTTATTTACATATTAAATAATACATAAAGAATCTAAAGGATACACTAAAAATTCCTAATTTGTTAAGCTCTTATTTTTTAAAGAAATATTGATTTTGGATGGGATGTCTTTCCTTATAATGTAGGCTTTGAAAATCCATTAAGAAAACGTATTTTGAAACTGAATTTGCAACTAATAATTACTAGGTTAGGTCTTTAATTTAGGTTGTGGAAGAACCTTCCAAGAACTGATTAGTCTCAATTTTTTTTCCAACACTTATGAAATGACTCTGGAATTGTCTTCAGGGGTATTTTATTTGAATTTTAAGTAACATAAAATCATTTAATAAAACCATCAACAAATAAGCTTACCTTATATGGAAAGACATAACCATCTAAAATCAGTATTTCTTTCAAAAATAAGGGCTTAACATATCAGGAATTCTAATGTCTATTTCAAACAGTTTCCCACTCACTAAAACTTTGTCATTGGGTAATACTCCATATAAATAAAGGCTTTCGACTAATTGTGTTAAGTTCCATTAAAAGTCACAAAATCCAAATATCTAATTCTACCTGTAATCTGATAAAGGCATTTCAAGGAAAAGCTACATGTATCTTAAATCTCCACATGATTCACAGCACAGGAAAAAAAGAAATGTGTGAACAGAAAAAGGAGTAAATAAAAGGGTTTGTTACCGAAGGCATGACATTAAGAGAGTTTCAGTAAACATCTACATATTTTAACACCTGCTTCAATTTTTTAAGATTCTACTTAGACCTTTTTATTTGTTGATTTTATGCTCTATGCTATCAACTGTATTTAAATTGGTAGCACATTATGATATCTTGAAATCCAAGCTCAACTAAAACTCATCTGAGGTACATCATGAACAATACAAGATTACTAATAAAGAAACATGTTTCATCATGGCTGTCAATCTCTCTAAAGGATGAAATTTCACTGATTTTACTGTATTAATACTATTGCATTGACTTTTACTAGTTTTCAAATGGATGAAGTTAGGAAACCTCCCAGTTAAAACAAATTCTACCAAAGGCAATATGCAAAGATTACCCACTGGCATTCCCCAGCCACACCCAGGGGCAAACAATTCACCCTGAATAAATTGCCAAGGTTTAAAACTTTGGACATTTCACATAAAAATCTAGATTTTTAACATCTCTCAAAACAAAAAGCACTCCAGACCTGATTCTGGAAAAGTACTCCAGTGGCCCAGGTTCCCACTAGCCCACTTTGCTCCCCACCTTTCTATTGCTTACCAAGCAACAGATACCGAGACTAGGGTTTGTATGCACTGGAGTGTAGAGGCAGTCAGATCTTGATTCAAATTCCAGCACCTCCACCTCTGAGCTGCTTAAGCCAGAACAAGTGGTTTAACCTCTTTAAGCTTCAATTACTTCATCATAACAAAGAATAACTAATTATGCAAGGGTTAAAAGTGAAATAATGTATATAACACCAAACACACAACTAAATGTTCAATAAATGATAGTTATTATTAAACTATTTAGATTGAAATTCCAAACCTAATTACGATTTATCATAAACACTTCCCTTCTTCTATAGACTCTAAAGAAAAAATGAAATCACTCTGGACTTATCACTACAGAAGGGTCATTTGTGAGTTACAGTTGTACTAAAATTAGTTAACATATATAAAATGCTTAGAGTGTACATGACACATACTAAGCTCTAAAAAACAATGTTGTAACTAATAGTAGTAATAATTCTTGTTCTTAGCAGGCACACATGAGCTTAATAAATATTTATGAGGAGAAATAAGTGAGTTAAATGTAACTGATGAATACAAGACAGTTGTCAAAATCATTTCTTTGTATATGCTCTTAAGAATCCTTTCAAATATCCCATTATTAATGTTAAAGCTGAAAATCTCAGTGAAAACCAAAGTTACTCTAATGTATAAACAAACAATGTTCTGGACTTAAACATGAGTAATTATTAAACTCTTATGGAAACAAAAGAGTTGACCATAAGTCCAAGCATGGAGCATGCACATTATATGATGTTCATCATTTTTTTCTGAAGGAGTTTTAAGAGTAGCCCTACTCAATGACTGCTAGAACCAGACCGGTCTAGGCTAAGCTTTCTTTCAAGTTCTTTTATGCCTCCAATTATCTCAGCAGCTGAGTTTAGGACCAGTGCAGAGAGGGACCTCACTACCTTTTAGGGCTATGAGTTTCAAAGCTTCAGCCATTAGACATAAAGAACAATGAAAAAAGGTCTGGTCAAACAGCACCAGCGGTTCTCTATTAAATGGTATCACATCAAAAACATGATTGGATCTTTAGCATACTAAATATCTCAGTAGAAGTAGTTTTTAATTAGTCTGGGAATAATAAAAAAGCTCAGTTCTTCAAGTATTTAATTTAACAAAAGATAAAGATAGTCTCCCCTGGCTAAAGTGGTATGTACATTCCAGATTCCCTGACATGTTACAGAAATCTTTCTTGGCAAACAAAACAATGTGAAAAAGCAACAAAACTGACTTAAAAAGAGTAATTTCCTTTCCAACCTAAATAAACTTTACACAAACTTGCCTCTGATAATTGACTAAACAAGCTGCACCGCCAGCATCAAGGGAGGCTGTGCGGGTATCTAGCAGGTGCTGCAGTTTATCACAAAACCGTCTAAAATAATTGGAAGTGACAACCAGCACTACCACAAATGATTTATTAGTCTTTCACTCAGCTTTTCAGCTTCCTCAGGGCCAGAATAAATAATTTACCAACTCTGTATCTTCCGATCATTAATTCTTCCCTATGCATCCAAACTGCATTTCACTCTACTAGGTTCAGTGGAATAAAACACACAACAGGAATATTTTTCCAAATATAGAATTATCTGACCATATGCAAAGGCAAATTTGTCAATCAAGATGTACAATCCAAAAGCAGAAGAATTTAAGAGCTCAAAGTTGGCAACTGCAGCTGAGTTTGAAGGAATAGAATCAAGTGAAGAGGAAATGAAGGCAGAGCCTAGCAAACAGCTCTGTCACAGATGAGAAAAGGTTCCACAGACATTGTGGACAGCAAACGAAAGGGGCAACCTAAGGTTCCTTCACTAACTGTCTCCCCTAAAACATTCCTGTCACTTATAAAAAATACACAGTACAATCCTCCTTCAAAATAAGGTAGAAACTTTAAAACATGAACATACAGGAATTTAGGAATTTTTTTCCATGCAAAATAGACAACACAGGGCAAGATAAGGCTTCTTCTTTAAAACATTTTACTATTTTGAATGGGTTTATGAAACAACTACATACTCCCGGGTATTCAAAAAAGAAAATACATGTAAAAATCAAAGAAGTAAATACTCCAAAATATTTTGACACTGACATTAAAAGATACGTCTATTAATTATGTAGGAAAAAACACACAGAAAGCAAAAAAAAAAAATCACATTCTAAATCCACTTCTGATGTAAGCTAATGTCTCATTAAATCAGCATCTATGATTAAAACAGGTATCATTTTTGGTACATAATATATTGCATTGCTATAGCAGCATCTGTTTATTATACAGCATAAACATTTTTCAGCTTTCTGAAACTGATAGATAAGAAATGATCCAGACCTAGCAATTTATGAAATCATTTTTTTATTTCAAGAAGAAATACTTAAATGAGTTAATACAATTAATATTCTAATACTCAGCATTCTATAAAGCAGCTTCAAGCTTTAGCTTCTTTGAGCACACAAAGAATGTCATAAATGGACAGCTTTCTGGTTCAGTGCTTTGAGAGTATATCACAACCCAAATCTTAAGCATTATGTATATTTAAGTGTACCTTTAAATATATGACTTTTACCCAATATAAAATGCATTGAAATATAATAATCCTGACTAGTGAAAATTATAATATAAACCTGAAGTCAAAGAATGCAATTATAAAATTTTCAAAAAAACCTCTAAAATATTCCAAAATGTTCACAAATAAGACTATTATTTTCAATACTTAATATTTCACAGTTATTAACATATACAGTTATATCACCTGGACACAAAAATCCTATTGTTCATATTAACCAAAACCATGTCTTATCTATGCACAGACCCAGTGCACCTGTTGCTATGGCAAAATAAACTCCCAAACAGCATAGGTTCTAGCCTCCATCAGGTTTAAAAAATACATATATATGGAAAATATAAGAAAAGGCATCTTTTCCAAACACATAGAAAAAGAAGAGACTTTATGTTTATTTATACTGTGGGAGCAGAGGACAGAAGGATGTTTTTCTAAAAAGCACCATGATAAGGTTGTCTGCAGGCTTTCTGTGATTGGCTTTTAATGGCAGAGGAACTTCAGCAGGAAAAGATAAGGCAACACACAGCTCTAGTCGTACCAAACCGCCTGAAGATGCTGCTTAATGCCAGAACCTGGACACAACGCTGCAAAAACATTCAATGTTAATGAACACAGAAATGTACTAGTAGTCTAAACATGGACAGGAAGGAACATAAACTAATTTCAGAATGGTGGCTATCTCTGGGAAAGGGAAGACTTTAAAATGTTATTTAAAAATACATATGGCAAATATTAACATACTGATTCTGCATGGAAAATATAAAGTTGCTTTATTTATCCTCCGTCCTTTTGTAAAAATTTGAAATATTTACTAAATATTTTAAATCTAAGCTATGATATAAATAATTTCCATCTGAAAAAATTAAAAAGATTTTACAGTAACATTACCTGAAACATGAGGGTCTACCTTCTTAAAAATCATTGGTTTGGCTAGTCTTTACATTCTAAAATGTTAAATTGCAATCTAAGAAACTAAAAATTCTCCCCTCTTCTTACAAATGATTTGACTTAGTAACAATTTCAAATCATGTTCTCAAGAGACTTCATGGTTTTATTTCAAAACTGAACTGAGGGATTCCACCAGGTAGACCTCTTAAATTAAGTAAGAAACATTCTAAGCAGGAGCTTTTAAACAAACTGGTTCTACCATGTGTTCACAGAACAAACAGGCTTGAGAGCCTGACTCCTATTCTTTGGCTCCAAACTTCTCTGGGGAACCTGTCATTTCATTCATTGATATGTTCTTCTTCATTTTCTTTGGTTTTGTTTTCTACTTATTAAAAAAACAAAAAAGAAAGAAAATTACTAGTGAGGCTTTAGACCTCTCTAATGAAACCTTACTCTACTTATATTAAAATTTTCAGCAAATTTCTTTTAGGCTCAGCCTCATTTCTTTACAGGCCTTTGGAAATTTGACAGATCACCTAGAGCTAATTAAAACAAGATGTCTCCCATTTACAATCAGATTTGTACGCTAAACAAAAGTAACACACTTTCTGTCAACATGAAGAAAATATCAAAGATAGTGTTAATTTTCACAAAAACTGATAAATATTCTCTCAAAGTAGCAACCATCTGATGTAAAGAATTACTGGCTTGTTATCTTAAACAAGAAATCATATTAAACTTATATTGATGTTTTCTATCTGAAGCGTGTCATGCAATATTGTAATTTATCTCATAAATCTACTAGAGTGTGATCAAATCCTATCAACTCTGATTGGCATAAATTTGAAACAATGAAGCAACACATCTGTTAAGGAGTTTTCAATTGCTACACAACATTTTAAAAGTTTATACAATGACATAATTACATTTTTTCTACAGAAGACCTTTATGCATCTGATTTGGGTTTTTCACAAATTTTTTGTGTTTACTGGGTTCAGTGTAACCTAATATCTAAAGTGAGATACATAATGAAAGGTAAGAAAAGGAGAAGGAGGAAGTGTGGGAGATGGCGTGATAAAGATCATCTGTAAGTGTGAACTTGGAACACTCAGAATATTTTAATGAAACTCCAGATGAATTATAAGGTATCCAAATGAATTACATGGTAGGAGAAAATGAACTAATTTGAATGAAAAAAATATAGTATATCTAACTTACCCCAAACCTACTGCTGAAAAAGTATGAATGCTGAATTTAAATAAAAACACATGGGCACAAAACAAAGAATTCAAACCATACTTTCTCAAGCAAAAGATAATTGCACACCAAAAAAACCACCTACTTTTTCTGGTGCAAAATTCCTAATATCTGAAACCTGAATGATTTTATAAAAACATTACAATAATATGTACATGAATTAATAAGTTAAAAATGCAATATTCCAAAAATAATAGGGATTGTATATAATTCTATGTAATTTTAGAAATAGTTCTAATTAACAAACTCAAGGAAAAACTGACTAGACCCTAAAGATACTGGGTCTATAGTCTAAAACGAGAGCTAAATATTATTAAGAATATTTAGAACACTATTAAGTAACATCACCAAGTTATTGACCCTTACTGCTTTATATACAACATGCCTAAGATATAACAAGAATATATGAATATTCTACTAAAGATAACTAAATTACTATAAATTCCATCTAGGCCATTCATTGGTAATTAATCATATACAATTTTGAGGCATTTCTCAACCTTGGTACCTGCCATTTTTACTTGCATTTATCTTCTTAAGAGAGAACACCTTCTCAAAAGTGAATACCTGATCTTCAATTTCCCTTTATACCAACCAGGTCCTTGTATGTATTCAATATATATTTGCTGACTGATTTAACCTATATGAAAACATGAATCATGAATGATATATCATTTAAATTAAAGCAATTTTATTTCCTATCATTTAATTTTAAATTAATAAACAAAACAACATTATGATCAAAAGAAAACTTCTGCAGAAAAAGGCAACAGGTAATTCTGATGATAAAACCTGAACTCAAGAGGCAAAACAATCTTTTAACAATCATGCTAATTTAGATGTTTTCCTTTTATCTGTGATAGAAAGTTTTCATAAAATAAATATATTCTATTACCTTAGAATTTTTAATTTTACTTGGAATTATTAGAATGCTGCTTACCAAAGAAGACATGACTTTTTCTCCATTCTTGCCTTCTTTCTATGATTTTGTTATACTCTCTTTAATACATAAAACTGTTTACCTGTTATCTGTTTTTCTTAATATCTTATAGCTTAATTCTTGATTAAATACATTAAGAAAGAGGTCCCTTTACATTGAAATTCTCATGACTACATTGTAAATTGGCTTCAATATAAAGACATCTTTGATTATCATAGGAAAACAACAGTTTAATATTTTAATAAAAGTAAATCTCGAGTTTTATTTTATTTATCCAACATTTAAATTAACTGAGTAGGATTAAAATAAGAAATTAGTACAATTCCCCTGACAAAATGGTACTGTTGCTACCTATTACCTACTTCATTTCTTTATTTTTTTATATTTTCATTCAAGATAATACTGTTTTGCACAGAGAATTGGTGAAAATAAGACAGCTCCTGTTCTTATTACAAACATAAGCAATAAACTAATAATTACATTGAGGTATAAGTGCTCTACAAAGGTTTGTAAAAGATGAGGTGATGTCACTAAGAAATCAGGGAACGCTTTCAAGAACTTCACATTGCAGGATGAGTTAGCCAGGGAGTGAACACCACATAAAAAAGATGGGTTCAACAAAGAATACAACTTTTCAGATTCAAAAAGACATATGCACCCCTATGTTTATCACAGCACTTTTTACAATAGCCAAGATATGGAAGCAACCTATGTGTCCATCAGTAGATGAATGGATAAAGAAGATGCGGTACATATACACAATGGAACACTACTCAGCCATAAGAAAGAAACAAATCCTGCCATTTGCAACAACATGGATGAAGGTGGAGGACATTATGCTCAGTGAAATAAGCCAGGCAGAGAGAGACAAGTACCAAATGATTTCCCTCATTTGTGGAGTATAACAATGAAGTAAAACTGAAGGAACAAAATAGTAGCAGATTCAGAGACTCCAAGAAGGAACTAGTAGTTACCAAAGGGGAGGGGTGTGGGAGGGTAGGTCAGGAGGGAGAGAGATGGGGATTGAGGGGTGTTATGTTTAGTACACATGGTATGGGGGAATCACAGGGAGAACAGTGTAGCATAGAGAAGGCAAACAGTGGATCTGTGGCATCTTATTGCACTGATAGACAGTGACTGCATTGGGGTACGGGTGGGGACTTGATAATATGGGTAAATGTAGTAACCAAATTGTTTTTTCATGTGAAACCTTTATAAAAGTGTTTATCAATAATACCTTAATAAAAATTTTTTTAAAAAGATGGGTTCAACAGAGACTAACTTATGGGCTTCTTTCTTCTCCCTCCTAAAACCCCAAGGAAATCACAAGAAATTATAAATTATTGAAAAATATAGAAATACTATATCAAAGGAAGTAACTCATAAGAGAACTTATCACAAAAGAGACTGAGGAGAGCAAACCATTTTGCCCACAATCAGCAACATTTGAACTCACATAGCCCATCTCTCCTACCCTGGTGGCCAATTTCCAACTAAAAGAAGGAGAAAAACTAACTTAACTAACACATAAGTGGGTTAAAAAATAATTTAAGGTAACTTCCCCAAACTGAAGGGCACCTGCTTCCAAAATGAAACGGTCCTTTGAAGATTCAGTATAATGAACAAAATCCATTCCAAGATATCATCATAAAAATACACAGATACAGATTATAAAAGCATCCGAAATGATAAAAACAGGTCATGTACAACAGAAAACAATATGGAGAAGAAAAGAAAAGAGCAATGGACTTCTTAGTAGCAACACTAAATGCTAAAAAACAAAGTATTTGAAATTCCAAAAGAAAATTATCTGCAATCTAAAATTCTATACCCAACCAAACTATTAATCAAGTCTGAGAGTAAAACAGAGATATTGTAACTTTTCCTAAGATTTATTTCTACATAATGAGGAAGCTGAACCAGAAAAAAAGATGATGAGTTGAGAGCCACAGATAAGGAACAGAGCAAAGCTATCTAACCTCTGCAGATATCAAATCTTTAACTTTCTAGATCACATCAACACATCCCAGCTTAACTCTGAATGAAAACGACAGTAGCAGCTAGGGAAACAGTAACCACAATAAATAATATCACCGAAGTAATTAGAAGCAAGTATTCTTTGGGCAAAAATGCCATTAAGATTGGAGGGAAACCCAATGACAAGGGCTGCCAGTCTTCAGATGAAATCCTCTATAGTCCTAATTACAAGAGTGTTTATGCTGAAATATTTAATCTACATTAATTGTTCTGCAATTATTTTTTTCATCCATATAAGATGCTCTAATTTAATCTAGAAGTATCCTTTAAGCACAAAAGTTGGAAGATCAATGAAAAATAAGTACACTTTACTAGAACAATGGTTCTCAATCCCACCAGACCTGCTACTCCTTTCATTCCCTGTACTATTCTAAAATGATATTCAGAGATAATAAAATCTAACTACACACAGAATTTTTAAAAATCAGTATTAATTCTCTAACCATAATATTAATGAAAAATAAAAGTAATTTATGATATTTGTTTCATTATATAAGTACTTAAGCATATCTACTTAAGAATAAAATAGTCACATATTTGGATCTCTATATAAGAAGTTTGGATCTAACAAAAAAGATCACAAGTCATTCTCTGTAAGTAGTATAAGAAAATAAAAGAGGAGAGGTATAGAAGAACCCTAGAATAAAAATCTTTAAGCAATCCTTATTAACTAAAATTCAATGAGACCCAGTAATTTGAAATTTAGTTTGTTAAGAGTCTTAAATATCCTGTTACATATTTGTAATCAGTGTTAATGAGCTTCCAGTTAACTGCATTACTGAACTGAAAACTTTTCAACTAAATATCTAGTTAGAAATGCTATAAATCAGGAAGTGGAAAGAATGTGTGGAGTAAATTACATGTAATTTTGAGAGGATTTTTTTATTCTACTTAAGTTTTCCCTCCACATAAAGCAGAAGGTAGTTACTTCCCCTAATATATCAGATTCTTTGTGTAACATCTTATCTTATAAAAATTTGTCAGTACTATTATACACTGAAGTATTACTGCTTTTTCTCTGAAGAGAACTTAAGCAAGTAGACATTTAAAAGTTATGTGGTATGGAGTACAATTTGTTTGTAGTCTGAAACTGTCCCATGCATCATAAGACACCCAGCATCCCTAATCCCCACCCATTAAATGCCAAAAACACTCCCACAATCAGTATGACAATTAAAAACACCCCTATTGATTTCCAAAATTCCCCACAGGGGCAGCACCTCCGTTGTTTGGAAATTACTACTCTAGAATTTCTATAGCAAAAGCACTCTATGGCAGAGAAACAACAGAAAACATGTATTTCTAAACCAGAAAGAAAAAGACCCTTTAATCATTTATAGTAAAAATTATAACTTGCCGATTTTATGCTCTTCCAAACATCCTCCCTTGGCCTATACTTTTTGGTATTGTGTACTGAGGATACTTAAGAGAGATTTGATAACCACTTGGAACATATATGTATTTTATTTATATATGTTTTTAATAAAAAAGCTTTCCTATGTATGACCATTTTAATATTCCAACTTTTACTCAGCCAAATTACAATTTAACATACAATCCAATCAATAGATTATATATGTATAGGTATGCCATGCTTACATAATTTCATTTGGGTGATTTTATTTTGTTTTTGTTCATATTGCTGTTATTCAGTGTTTACTGTTTCATTGAGCAACATCAATACTAAGGTGGTCAATACGAAGACACTGCATTTAGTCAGTAGAACATTCGGTATTATAAAAGAGTCTTACATTGCAGTATTATTTAGCACCCTAAGAAATCCGGGCAGTATGAAGTCCCCTTTCTTATTTTGCAAACTCTAAATTTAATAAGATTCTATTTAATTAGTTCAGGATTCAAGTACACATTCATGCCAAACTTTGCAACCACATGGGAGGTAGGGGAAAAGATATTTGAAACAATTCCATGGGAACAACCTTGGGCTGCTCTCTTAAAATATCAGTGCAGGGACCCAATCTACTTCACATGCTATCCACAAAACAGAAGAGGTGTGAAAGAAATTTGGTGTTTAACATGACCTTTGGCTGTACTTTTACTTGTCATTATAATAAAGGAGCTACTCTCAGAGCCAATACATAGGCTATGTTATTACTTTTACGATAGTAGTATTTCATGAAGTACTTCATACTGTAACAAACTCCAGGCAGAATACATGGAAGCTCTTACCTTTGTTACCAGGCATAATAGGCCTTTCTGAACAAAAAGAATTCTAATAATATACATATGAATGAATGAGAATTACTGTGTAAGAATTTTTCTTTTACTGTACATTAAAATACAAATATGTTACTGTGGTTTCCTAGTTCAACTTAACAAATCATCTATACTTTAAATTCAAAGAAACAAGAGAGTTAAATTTAATGATTTAATTATGACTTTAACAGTAATATGCCATATTAGATAATCTAATACATGTCAAGAGGGAATTTTTAAAAACTATTAAAAAACCCTAAGCAATTCTCTTCTAGAGATTCCTATTTTCCCATACAGAATTTCACAAGCAAAATGTTGTTTTGATAAATGTTTTGGTAAAACTGCCAACTTATCAATATGACATGTAAGGTTTTTTTAAGTAAAAAAAAAAAAAAAGAAAAGTGGGCCACTGAATCACCAAATGTAAAATTATAAATTCTGAAGGTATAAACAGACAGGATTCGTTTTCAGTACAATGTCAAATGTGCCATCAGTTAGAATATTTACAAGGCAAAATAAGCACAAAAAAATCCTGTAACATAAGATGTGAAGAAAAACTTTGGAGCCATCTACTATATTATGACCAACTTTGTCATACTTATTTTTCTGTTACCAATAGTAATACCTCTTTACTTTCACCTTGAAAATAAGCTCTAAAAGCTGTAAAATATCAGAGTCATACTTTAATGAAGTCATAGCAACAAACTTCCTTAGCTGGCTAACAGAAACACAAACACTGGCCATAATAGAAATCAGTGTTATTATAAAACATTTTTAAAGATATTACATGTGAGTTAAGAGTTTTCTTAAATATACATTATATAAGATCACTGGAAATTACTCATAGGAATTTGAGGTATCCCTAGGGTGACCATAAGTCCCAATTTTTCCCAAAAAAGTCTGGTCACACTTTCTCCTCAGAAGCTAGTTCCAAGTCCTAATCACGACCATGGTGTTATTTTCCTATGGCAACAGACAGAACAACACTCTTAGGAAGAGTTCCTAGGTTTATTCTAAAGGCACTTGAAACAGGCATAGTTAAACACCAATTTATATCCATTGTCCTGGCATATTACAATTCACCCCCAAAACTGTCCTGAGTTGAAAGATAAATTATATGGTCATCTTAGTTATTATGGCATTTCATATTACCTAAATCATGAGTTTTGATGACTTTATGCTGTAACATTAATTATTTACTAGAAAAATCTAAGTTAAAACATTCAGTGATCCACACAGTATCCTGCCATTCCTACCAATACAGTTACCTACAGCACTCACACCAACATGACCCAAATTCTGTCGCTGTCTCTAACTCTGACTCATCTGTTGTCTTATGCATTTCAGCACCAGTACAGAGGCTTCCCTTTTTCTTCAGATAGCAAACAGGGTTGGAAAGATCCTTTTCACTTAGACTTGCACCAAATTCATTTTGCCTTACTCTACAAGGCTCACCAGAATCCTTGAAATAATTACTCTTAAGTGTTATACAACATGACAATTGGTTACTTTTTCATCTTTTCTATGCAAATGTTAAAATGCTTAACTGTGTTTTAAACACTTTATTTTGAGTTAATAGTATGTCTGTGGTCATTTCTATAAAAGCTTAGGCATCAGACACTTAATCATTCTTTTAACAATATGTATGTAGCTAACCCCAATGATAACATTATTTTTTGTATAACATACAAACTGTAAATGGGCTAAGAGAGACCCTTGAGAGTCAGATTAAATGAGTCCTAATCCCAGTGCCATCACTTGCTGTGTTTCTTAGCATGTTTCCTCATTCATAAAATGAAGATAATAACTGTTCTTGTCTCATTGTGAAGAGGAACAAATAATTCATGTAAAAGATGTAAGCACTGTGCCTCACATAATATGTGCTCAATAAATGCTACCTATTATTATGGTAATCTCCATTAATATCTATTTTCAAAACCAGGTCCTAAAAATGTTGATGTCAGGAGAAAACTGCACATATATGTGCATGTGCATATGTGTATCTTCTAATGAAAGATCACTTGAATGACATAGCTAGTACTACACAAATACTTGTTTAATAGTGTGGGGTAGATATAGTATCATGACAGCTAAATCTTATTCAACGTTGGATAAGGCAGCTTTTTACTTCAAAAGGCAAACCAAAGCACATTTTAAAACAGAAGTCCATATCTAATAGTATTCTGTGGTTGTTTATCACCAGAACAGAAAAGTGACAAATATGTACAATACACACATTTTGACGTGTGTGTGTGTGTGTACATATATATCAAATGAAATCATTTCCTTTAAGGCAAGCATATGAAGATACTAAAGCTATAATCCAATTAAATATTCATATATTTAACATTTTATAAGAAATTTGGGTATACATATGTATAATTTACAATTCTACAAGTGAAACCTGTCTACAGAGGCCATTTTCTGTATTTCACCAGCATTGTAACTTGCAATGTACAATGCTGCTTCTCTCTGAAACGTTAAAACTGTAAAGTTCACAGTAATTTACTGTAAGCAAACACAGAAGACCAAGTTGTTCACATGACAATCTTTAACCCAGTTACTTTAACCTATTCATTAAACCCGTTCAGCAAAAGAGCCCTAACAATTGAACTACCTTATGAAACAGAGTCAGAGGAAAGAATATCTTATTTGGTTAACAATAGAAACTTCCCATAAGAGAAATTTAGCTTAAGTTTGAGAAACTGTATTGAGAAGGGTCATTTATAACGACCCTTGTTCGTTTTAGTTCATTAAAATAAAGTGATATAAAACTTTCCATAAGAAACATACTATGAAATAAATGTCATTATGACTGATATAAAAATCTATATAAATATCATGCTGTTTTCAAATACACATACAATGGGGATTTAAAAAAACAAAGGCTACATCAAATTTATATCTCAGGAATTCAAGTCTAAGTTGGACTTTCCTTCTTTGAACTTCCCTAAAAATATTCCAGTAGTAAAACAGATTTGCAGCTAAAATAAAATAACTAAGACTATTATTTATTCTAAACCAAGTAAGAAATACAGACCTGCCCTTTAGAGATACACAAAAGGATAATGTGGACTGAAGTGTACATGTTCAATTTCAGTTTACAAACTATAGGCTATACCATTAATTTGTGACTCTACAGTATGCATACAACACACATTCTATCACTGGTAAACCTAAACAGGTAAATTTTTAGAGCCTAACTGAACAAAGCATAACTGAAATTTCATCTCTACCATCAATTACTAAATTAAAAAAAAAAAGGAGAAAAAGAAAAAATCTTTGGGCATCGCAATGAATATACTTTTGCCTTAGAGCAAATACTTTAATTTTAAAGAACCACAAAGAAAAAAAATCAAAACTAGTCAGTAACAGTGCAGCGTCTAAAAGCAATAAACTCAAAATTAAGTTATAAATAATTTAAAGCATGTCATGAAGATATATTAATAATTCATCAGATAAATAATTTACTAAATAATCAAATAAATAAATAATGAAATACATAAATAAATCAGCAAATAAATAATTCTGCAAAATAACCTAAACAATAAGTCACCCAAACAAATCACAAACCTACAAAACTACAATGATTTTCTGGATTCTGATAGTTTTAAATAAGCAAATTTACATAAACTAGATCAATCCTTGTTAGAATTAGAAATATTTTTCAATGCTATTGGTAAAATCTTCATCTCAACACAGAACACATTTTCAAATTTTAGAAGACTACATAGGATTAGTTCTTATAAATTACTAACATGATTATAAAATATTGTCCTCTATATTTTACATATAATATCTTTGCCTAACATATTTTTTCCCAAATTGGATACTTAAAATAGTTTTAACTTACACTTATTTTTCAAAGCAATACTTACAGTGTAACAGTGCTACAGTCTTTCTGATAGTTTTCCTATCTTCACCAGGTCTCTGGAAATTTTCTGTAGGGGAAGAATAAGAAAAATCTTATTACAGATGGCATTTCATTCACTAGTGAACAATGTTTTATCCTACAAAGAAGCAACAGGAAATGGACTTAGCTGTAAACTATGTCAAGTTTTTAGAAGTCTTTAGTGGACTACGTACAAGCTGACAAAGGCCAGCTTCCTCTATTGGAGTTGACACACAAGCTGCTACAATTGGCGATATTTTAGATGTGAAGACAAAAACTTCGAAGGACAAAGTGATTGGCTGACATCAAATGCTCTCCTCAATTTGAGGAGCTTGTTCTTTACAAAGTCATTGAAAGAACACATGATATCATTTAACTGTTACAATCTGTATGTAGTTACAATCTAGAGTACAACAGTCAAAAACATAAATAAATCAGTCTTCATTCAACATTTGTTTAAAGTTTCTATCTACCCACATTATAGTACCCTTGAAATCCATAAATAGTAGGACCCAAACTATGACAGCCTTTCCCAAAGAATAAGAATTTTGTAATAGGTTTTTGACACATTTAAGGGAATAAGTCCAAACAATATAGCACATTTGAAGAGAAGGAAACCGAAGTTAAAGTATTTTATATAATTTATTTCAATGAATTCTCAAAACAACCTTTCAAGTTAGGTAATGTTTTACCTATTTTACAGTCAAGGAAACTGAGGCTCACTATATGTATACTGCTAAGGTCCCCAAGAGACAGGGAAGAGTCTAACTTCATATACACAACTTCTGTGTGAAGGTCCATTGAACTATAGACCCCTTAAACTTGAGCCCAACCTAAAAAATACAGCTAATTCTAAATGTCAAAATTGGTTAGAGCAATGGTTCAAAGTTGGGTGTGATCTGCTGCCTTGGCAGATGTCTGAGGACACCTTTGGTTGTCGCTACCAGGGAGTATTATTGGCAGGTGGTGGGGCAGAGATGAGGGAGGCTGTTAAATCCTTAAATGCACAGGAGAGCGCCCCACAACAAAGAATTATCTGGCCTAAAATGTTAATAGTGCTGAAGGTGGGAAACCCTGGGTTAGAGTACAATGAGTATTAGTAGTACATAGATTTCCTATTATAAAATAATACTTATTTGGTTTAACGATGTAAATTCTTTTTCATGTGTATAATATTGCATGCAGTGGAAAACCCTACATAAAAAATGTGTCAACTTGGGAAAATGAAATATGGGTACTCTGTACTTTCTGGTCAGTTTTTCTATAAACCTAAAACTACTAAAAAAAAAATAGTTTATTCTTTTTTCCTGTGTATCCTTCACTTACTTCTTAGAATCAATACTAAAAAAAGTCTACAATTATAAAAAATGTTTTTTTCAATTTTATCAGAAATCTACTAAAGTTAATATGAGAACATTAAAAGTCACATTTTTGAGCTGACCTTGTCAAAGTGACAAGCCAAAATTTAATAATACTAAAAACTTACAGGGTTTGAAGGAATTATTCTGATACAGTATAATATATAATCCTCAATAGTTTGTGGTTGTTTTTTATGTTTTGGGTTTTTGTTTTGTTTTTGCCTAAAGGCTATCAAGTATTTTCTGAAATAATATTTGTTACAATTATTAAAAGCACTTCAAAACAAAAGTCAGCAATGTTATTATCAAACAGATCCAGAAATTATATATCATTTTAAGTGTTTTCCTTCCATTGCCAATTATTCTCTCCAGTCTCAAAGTAGATATAGTTTTCAACATGAATCTAGAATCTATCACGACACAAGGCACATTTCCTTATATTCGACCTATCACATTAAATAATGGTATCCTCTATCAGCTAGATTAGGTCAGATGCTTCCCAAGACAAAAAATATTTTTAATAAAAATAATACAATTACTTAAACAAGAGTGGAAAAAACAAAGGTAAACAATTTCTCTGGTGTAAATGTCCAAAAGTAGACAATCAAAGGCTGATGTGGCAGCTCCATAACACCAGGGACCCAAGTTCCCTTCATCTTTTTGATCTACCATATACCATTTCTATTCAAAGTTGCCTCATACTCAAGAAGGCTACAGCGACTCCTGCTAACGCACCTACATTGCAGGGAGCAGAAAGAAGGAAGGGGAAAGAAAGGCCCACTTTGCTCTTCTACCTCTCATATTTCAGCTGACGTAATTTCAGTGTGTAAACCATAATCTCGTATTTCAGTGTGTAAACCATAACTCAGTCCTTTGGCCACTTGGGAAGATAAGAAATGTAGTCTCCAACATTGGTGCTGCTGCCCAGCTATAAAGTTAGGGTTGTTTTACTAAAGAAGACAGGTAAAATGAATTATGTGAGATAAATTATAAGAGACAGACTGCAGTGGAGTTACAACCCTTCAAGAAAATGGGAAATGTACTCAAATTTTTCATGAGAGTGGGTCATTCTAAATTAAATGTGTACGTATGTGTGTGTTTATGTGTATATAGGTATACATGAAAGAAAACCTAAATGTTTTAACAATAGAGAAATGATTAAATAAATTTGGGGACAATTTCAAAATAGAATGTTACATAGTCACAAAATACCACATGTAAGAATTTTAGGAGGCTCAAGGAAAAGATGGTGGAGTAGGAAGGCAAGGTGGAAACCTCCTCCCACGTACACACCAAGGAGGCAACTACAGCAAATACAGCTCACCCTGACCATGACCAAAGACTCCCAAAACATACCATCTACACCTGGTGAAGAGAGAAGCCCACACAGGGAAGGGCAAAGTGGCAAATCAAAGGGTACCCCAGACCTTCCCCCACTCCAGCCCACAAGAGGGAGGAAGAGGAACAGAGCAGGGACAGTATAGGCACCCAGGAGCTCTGCACACATGGCCCTGGACATCTGCTCTGGGACAGAAGTTCACATTGCACTGGGCTTTGGTGATTAAGGAGGTTGGACACCAGGAAACGGTAGAGCACTCTAGGAGGCTGAGACTCTGCTGTTTGTGGAGGACAGGCATGCTCCATCAGTTCCACTGAGACCCAACACAGATGCACCAATGCTCAGCCAACAAAGGGCCTCTGTTGACAGGGATCACCTACTGCCAGCAGACATGCAGAAAGGCAGTTCCACCCACAGCCCACCAACTACAAATGCACTTCCACCTGCAAACCAGGCAGAGGTGAGCAAAAACTCTTGAACCTGTGGGCACCACAGTATGCCTTCTTCATAAAGCCATCACTCTCTAGACCAGGAGACACAGCAGATCCATCTAATACAAGGGACAAACACAGAAACCTAGACAAAATGAGGAGGTAGAGGAATACGTTTCAAACAAAAGAACAGGATAAAACACCACAAAGAAGAGAGGGGGCGGAAGATGGCGGCGTGAGTAGAGCAGCGGAAATCTCCTCCCAAAACAGCATATATCTATGAAAATATAACAAAGACAACCCTTCCTAGAATAAAGACCAGAGGACACAGGACAATATCCAGACCACATCCACACCTGAGAGAACCCAGCGCCTCGCGAAGGGGGTAAGATACAAGCCCCGGCCCCGCGGGAGCCGAGCACCCCTCCCCCCAGCTCCCGGCGGGAGAAGAGCAGGCAGAGCGGGAGGGAGACGGAGCCCAGGGCTGCCAAACACCCAGCCCCAGCCATCCGGGCCAGAGTGAAGGGCCCTCGATACTGGGAAAACAGGGCAGCAAGAACAGTGAGCAGGCACTGGAGGCTGGGCGACAGAGGACATAAGAAAAGCGCGCGACCATTTTTTTTTTTTTTTGCTTTTTTGCTGCTTTGTTTTGGCGAGCGCTTTTTGGAAGTCTTAAAGGGACAGGGACCCCAATATTAGGGAAACAGGGCAGAAAGACCGGTGAGCAGAGGCCTGAGGCTGGCACCGGAGAATAAAGAAAAACGAACGACCACCTTTTTTTTTTTTTTTAATTAAAAAAATTTTTTTTTTTTTTAATTAAAAAAATTTTTTTTCTTGTTTTTTTTGTGGTCGTTGTTTTGTTTTGGCGGGTGCTTTTTGGAAGTCTTAAAGGGGCAGGGCGGGCCACTTAATCCAGAGGTAGGGAATCCGGGATCTCTGGGCACCCTAACCCCTGGGCTGCAGGGAGCAGGGAGGCCCCTTACGGAGATAAATAGCCTCCCAGCAGCTCCTGCTCCAACGCGACTCCACCATTTTGGAGTAGCTGCCCGAGCCAGGCCACGCCCACAGCAACAGCGGAGATTAACTCCATAGCAGCCGGGCAGGAAGCAGAAACCCTGTCTGCGCGCAGCTGCGCAGCACAAGCCACTAGAGGCCGCTGTTCTCCCAGGAGAGGAGGGCCACAAACCAACAAGAAAGGAAGTCCTTCCAGCCGTCACTCGTCCCAGTTCTGCAGACTATTCCTATCACCATGAAAAGGCAAAGCTACAGGCAGACAAAGATCACAGAGACAACACCAGAGAAGGAGACAGACCTAACCAGTCTTCCTGACAAAGAATTCAAAATAAGAATCATAAACATGCTGACAGAGATGCAGAGAAATACGCAAGAAAAATGGGATGAAGTCCGGAAAGAGATCACAGATGCCAGAAAGGAGATCGCAGAAATGAAACAAACTCTGGAAGGGTTTATAAGCAGAATGGATAGAATGCAAGAGGCCATTGATGGAATTGAAATCAGAGAACAGGAACGCATAGAAGCTGACATAGAGAGAGACAAAAGGATCTCCAGGAATGAAACAATGTTAAGAGAACTGTGTGACCAATCTAAAAGGAGCAATATCCGTATTATAGGGGTCCCAGAAGAAGAAGAGAGAGGCAAAGAGATGGAAAGTATCTTAGAAGAAATAATTGCTGAAAACTTCCCCACACTGGGGGAGGAAGTAATCAAACAGACCACGGAAATACACAGAACCCCCAACAGAAAGGATCCAAGAAGGGCAACACCAAGACACATAATAATTAAAATGGCAAAGATCAAGGACAAGGAAAGAGTGTTAAAGGCAGCTAGAGAGAAAAAGGTCACCTATAAAGGGAAACCCATCAGGCTAACGTCAGATTTCTCAACAGAAACCCTACAGGCCAGAAGAGAATGGCATGATATATTCAATACAATGAAACAGAAGGGCCTTGAACCAAGGATACTGTATCCAGCACGACTATCATTCAAATATGACGGTGGGATTAAACAATTCCCAGACAAACAAAAGCTGAGGGAATTTGCTTTCCACAAACCACCTCTACAGAACATCTTACAGGGACTGCTCTAGATGGGAGCACTCCTAGAAAGAGCACAGCACAAAACACCCAACATATGAAGAATCGAGGAGGAGGAACAAGAAGGGAGAGAAGAAAAGAATCTCCAGACAGTGTATATAACAGCTCAATAAGCGAGCTAAGTTAGGCAGTAAGATACTAAAGAGGCTAACCTTGAACCTTTGGTAACCACGAATTTAAAGCCTGCAATGGCAATAAGTACATATCTTTCAATAGTCACCCTAAATGTTAATGGGTTGAATGCACCAATCAAAAGACACAGAGTAACAGAATGGATAAAAAAGCAAGACCCATCTATATGCTGCTTACAAGAAACTCACCTCAAACCCAAAGACATGTACAGACTAAAAGTCAAGGGATGGAAAAACATATTTCAAGCAAACAACAGTGAGAAGAAAGCAGGGGTTGCAGTACTAATATCAGACAAAATAGACTTCAAAACAAAGAAAGTAACAAGAGATAAAGAAGGACACTACATAATGATAAAGGGCTCAGTCAAACAAGAGGATATAACCATTCTAAATATATATGCACCCAACACAGGAGCACCAGCATATGTGAAACAAATACTAACAGAACTAAAGGGGGATATAGACTGCAATGCATTCATTCTAGGAGACTTCAACACACCACTCACCCCAAAGGATAGATCCACTGGGCAGAAAATAAGTAAGGACACGGCAGCACTGAACAACACAGTAGAGCAGATGGACCTAATAGACATCTATAGAACTCTACATCCAAAAGCAGCGGGATATACATTCTTCTCAAGTGCACATGGAACATTCTCCAGAATAGACCACATACTAGGCCACAAAAAGAGCCTCAGAAAATTCCAAAAGATTGAAATCCTACCAACCAACTTTTCAGACCACAAAGGCATTAAACTAGAAATAAACTGTACAAAGAAAGCAAAGAGGCTCACGAACACATGGAGGCTTAACAACACGCTCCTAAATAATCAATGGATCAATGACCAAATCAAAATGGAGATCCAGCAATATATGGAAACAAATGACAACAACAACACTAAGCCCCAACTTCTGTGGGACGCAGCAAAAGCAGTCTTAAGAGGAAAGTATATAGCAATCCAAGCATATTTAAAAAAGGAAGAGCAATCCCAAATGAATGGTCTAATGTCACAATTATCGAAATTGGAAAAAGAAGAACAGATGAGGCCTAAGGTCAGCAGAAGGAGGGACATAATAAAGATCAGAGAAGAAATAAATAAAATTGAGAAGAATAAAACAATAGCAAAAATCAATGAAACCAAGAGCTGGTTCTTCGAGAAAATAAACAAAATAGATAAGCCTCTAGCCAGACTTATTAAGAAGAAAAGAGAGTCAACACAAATCAACAGTATCAGAAACGAGAAAGGAAAAATCACGACGGACCCCACGGAAATGCAAAGAATTATTGGAGAATACTATGAAAACCTATATGCTAACAAGCTGGGAAACCTAGGAGAAATGGACAACTTCCTAGAAAAATATAACCTTCCAAGATTGACCCAGGAAGAAACAGAAAATCTAAACAGACCAATTACCAGCAATGAAATTGAAGAGGTAATCAAAAAACTACCAAAGAACAAAACCCCCGGGCCAGATGGATTTACCTCGGAATTTTATCAGACATACAGGGAAGACATAATACCCATTCTCCTTAAAGTCTTCCAAAAAATAGAGGAGGAGGGGATACTCCCAAACTCATTCTATGAAGCTAACATCACCCTAATACCAAAACCAGGCAAAGACCCCACCAAAAAAGAAAACTACAGACCAATATCCCTGATGAACGTAGATGCAAAAATACTCAACAAAATATTAGCAAACCGAATTCAAAAATACATCAAAAGGATCATACACCATGACCAAGTGGGATTCATTCCAGGGATGCAAGGATGGTACAACATTCGAAAGTCCATCAACATCATCCACCACATCAACAAAAAGAAAGACAAAAACCACATGATCATCTCCATAGATGCTGAAAAAGCATTTGACAAAGTTCAACATCCATTCATGTTAAAAACTCTCAGCAAAATGGGAATAGAGGGCAAGTACCTCAACATAATAAAGGCCATCTATGATAAACCCACAGCCAACATTATATTGAACAGCGAGAAGCTGAAAGCATTTCCTCTGAGATCGGGAACTAGACAGGGATGCCCACTCTCTCCACTGTTATTTAACATAGTACTGGAGGTCCTAGCCACGGCAATCAGACAAAATAAAGAAATACAAGGAATCCAGATTGGTAAAGAAGAAGTTAAACTGTCACTATTTGCAGATGACATGATACTGTACATAAAAAACCCTAAAGACTCCACCCCAAAACTACTAGAACTGATATCGGAATACAGCAAAGTTGCAGGATACAAAATCAACACACAGAAATCTGTGGCTTTCCTATATACTAACAATGAACCAACAGAGAGAGAAATCAGGAAAACAACTCCATTCACAATTGCATCAAAAAAAATAAAATACCTAGGAATAAACCTAACCAAAGAAGTGAAAGACTTATACTCTGAAAACTACAAGTCACTCTTAAGAGAAATTAAAGGGGACACTAACAGATGGAAACTCATCCCATGCTCGTGGCTAGGAAGAATTAATATCGTTAAAATGGCCATCCTGCCCAAAGCAATATACAGATTTGATGCAATCCCTATGAAACTACCAGCAACATTCTTCAATGAACTGGAACAAATAATTCAAAAATTCATATGGAAACACCAAAGACCCCGAATAGCCAAAGCAATCCTGAGAAAGAAGAATAAAGTAGGGGGGATCTCACTCCCCAACTTCAAGCTCTACTATAAAGCCATAGTAATCAAGACAATTTGGTACTGGCACAAGAGCAGAGCCACAGACCAATGGAACAGACTAGAGAATCCAGACATTAACCCAGACATATATGGTCAATTAATATTTGATAAAGGAGCCATGGACATACAATGGCGAAATGACAGTCTCTTCAACAGGTGGTGCTGGCAAAACTGGACAGCTACATGTAGGAGAATGAAACTGGACCATTGTCTAACCCCATATACAAAAGTAAACTCAAAATGGATCAAAGACCTGAATGTAAGCCATGAAACCATTAAACTCTTGGAAGAAAACATAGGCAAAAACCTCTTAGACATAAACATGAGTGACCTCTTCTTGAACATATCTCCCCGGGCAAGGAAAACAACAGCAAAAATGAGTAAGTGGGACTATATTAAGCTGAAAAGCTTCTGTACAGCAAAAGACACCATCAATAGAACAAGAAGGATCCCTACAGTATGGGAGAATATATTTGAAAATGACACATCCGATAAAGGCTTGACGTCCAGAATATATAAGGAGCTCTCACGCCTCAACAAACAAAAAACAAATAACCCAATTAAAAAATGGGCAGAGGAACTGAACAGACAGTTCTCCAAAAAAGAAATACAGATGGCCAACAGACACATGAAAAGATGCTCCACATCGCTAATTATCAGAGAAATGCAAATTAAAACTACAATGAGGTATCACCTCACACCAGTAAGGATGGCTGCCATCCAAAAGACAAACAACAACAAATGTTGGCGAGGCTGTGGAGAAAGGGGAACCCTCCTACACTGCTGGTGGGAATGTAAGTTAGTTCAACCATTGTGGAAAGCAGTATGGAGGTACATCAAAATGCTCAAAACAGACTTACCATTTGACCCAGGAATTGCACTCCTAGGAATTTACCCTAAGAATGCAGCAATCAAGTTTGAGAAAGACAGATGCACCCCTATGTTTATTGCAGCACTATTTACAATAGCCAAGAATTGGAAGCAACCTAAATGTCCATCAATAGATGAATGGATAAAGAAGATGTGGTACATATACACAATGGAATACTACTCAGCTATAAGAAAAGGGCAAATCCAATCATTTGCAGCAACATGGATGGAGCTGGAGGGTATTATGCTCAGTGAAACAAGCCAAGCGGAGAAAGAGAAATACCAAATGATTTCACTTATCTGTGGAATATAAGAACAAAGGAAAAACTGAAGGAACAAAACAGCAGCAGAATCACAGAACTCAAGAATGGACTAACAGGTACCAAAGGGAAAGGGACTGGGGAGGATGGGTGGGTAGGGAGGGATAAGGGGGGGAGAAGTAGGGGGGTATTAAAATTAACATGCATGGGGGGGTAGGAGGAAAGGGAGGGCTGTACAACACAGAGAAGGCAAGTAGTGATTCTACAACATTTAGCTATGCTGATGGACAGTGACTGTAAAGGGGTTTATAGGGGAGACCTGGTATAGGGGAGAGCCTAGTAAACATAATATTCGTCATGTAAGTGTAGATTAGTGATAGCAAAAAAAAAAAAAAAAAAAAAAGGGCAGTTCCTGTGTGGTAACCTCCAACGAGTTCTACACAAGGGTATAAAGGGCATATAAAAGTGTAGGCAAAGGGTCGTTTGTGTTTATACAGAGGATCAAAGCCTAATTGGGCTACCCCGAAAATGAACTAAGATACGATATGAAAAAGAACTTCCAACATCTGCACCCTCTGGAAGACTCATGCCAGAAGATGGTCATCAAAAAACCCCAACAAAGATCCACGCACTGCTACAGCTGTGGATGCACTCATCCCACCAGTTCCTGGACTTGCCATGGGAATGAGGAAGGAGATATCTAAGCTGGCCTGTGCATACAGTAAAACAACAAAATTGGACTGGATCTATACTGTTGGAACTCAACCAAGAATTTGGAGAAGTGCAAATTGTAGCGCTCCAAAGTGTTACAACTACAAACTATTTACTGTTAAAAGAACATATGGCATGTGAACAGTCCCCAGGAATGGGTTGTTTTAATTTGTCTGATTTCTCTCAGACTGTTCAAGTTCATTTGGACAATATCCACCATATCATAGATAAGTTTTCACAAATGCCTAAGGTGCCTAACTGGTTTTCTTGGTTTCACTGCAGATGGCTGGTAATTACAGATATGCTTTGGTTATGTAACTATACTCCTATTATGTTAATGTGTGTGTGCAATTTAAGTAGTAGCTTAAAACCTATACATGCTGAAGTTACTCTACAAGAAGATATATCAAAGAAATAATCAATCTTCCCATGTTTTCTTCCGCCTGCTACTTCTATAGCTTTTCTTCTTCCTTCCTAATTACAACCCTTAAATAGAATTCGTGCCTCATATCAAATTTACCGAGTATCATAATTCTTCCAAGTGGTAAAGATACCTCAAGACAAATGCTGGGCATAGAAGCCACAGGGCATAAATATGCAAAGAAGTAAAAAGTTAACTTTTTCAAACAATAAGGCTTCTCTCTCACTTACCAACTTCACATTTCCCTGTATGGCCCCGGAAGATGACTGGTTAGCCAGAGACGGGTAAGATTCCTCAAGGGAGGAACAACCTAAGACAGGCACAGTCGCAGGGGGGCCATCAGGTGAGAAATTGGGGATCAACAGAGGTGAGGCTTAGAACCTCACCCCCCCGTTCTGAGAGAAATCTTCTGCATACGTGGATGTTTTATTGCCCTTGTCTAGCTTGGATTAACACATAGTCTACAGGCACACACCTGATCATCTACATGTGCTCTCTTACAACACTAAACTATGTTTTCTACCTTTATCTTGTATCTACCTACCACTTCAGCATTTTATTAAAAATAATAATAATAAAGAGAGAAATGTGGTATCCACATATAAATCAAGTATAAAAACCAAATGAGTATTCATATTTGAACTGACTGTTTAGAGTTCATAATGCATGAGCAAAACCGAAAGTTTCTGTGATGACTGCCCTTGTACTGTTCACTATGTAACTTATTCATTATGTAAGAATTTGTTCTACATGTAAAAACTTGTTTGTTATGCCTCAGAAGATTGGAGACTGACAAAAATTAGGCTTGGGGTGGAATAATGATTGTGCATTGAGCATTGACTCCCCTATACAGAATTTTATTGTCGTTAACAACCATTTGATCAATAAATATGAGAGATGCCCTCACAAAAAAAAAAAAAAAAAAAAAAAAAAAAAAAAAAAAAAGGACAGACTTCCAATGGTAAAATACATTAGTAACCGGGATGTAAGGTATAGCATAAGGAATATAGTCAAGATATTGTAACAGCCTGGTAGGGTGATAGCTGGAACCTAGAATTATGTATATAAATGTTCTACCACTGTGTTGTACACTTGAAACTCATGTAATGTAATAGTGTGTGTCAACTACCCTTCAATAAAAAATAATTATTAAAAAAAAAAAAAAAAAAAAAAAAAAAAAAACACCACAAAGAGGACTAAATGAAATGGTGATCATCAGTTTTCTTGATAATGATTTCAAAATAACAGTAATAAATATGCTCACTGATCTGTGGTAAAGTATTGACCATCTCAGGGAAGATTCAACAAAGAGATAAAAGAGTTGCAAAAGAGCCATTCAGAGCTGAAGAATATAGTAACTAAAATGAAATACACAATGGAGGGAATGAATAATAGATTGCTGCAAGTAGGGGAGACAATCAATAAGATGTAAATTAGAGAAGAGGAAAACAATGAATCTAAGGAACAAAGAGAAAAAAGAATCTGTAGAATTAAGAGGATGCTAAGAGAACTATGTGACCAATCCAAATGAAACAATATTCACATAATAGGTGTACAAAAAGGGGAAGAGAAAGACAAAGAGTAGAAGGTCTCTTTGAAGAAATAATTCCTGAAGATTTCCTCAATCTGGGGAAGGAAACAGACACCCAGGACCCAGAAGTGCAGGGGAACCCTAACAAAAGAAACTGCAGAAAGACAACACCAAGACATATAATAATTAAAATGATAAAGATTAAGGATAATGAGAGGGCTGAAAGCAGCTAGTGAAAGGCAAAAGATTACTTATAAGGGTAACCCCATAAGGCTATCAGTAGATTTCTCACCAGAAACTACACAAAGAAAGTGGCAAAATACTTAATGTATTGAATCAGAAGGAACTTCAACCAAGAATCCTCTAATCAGCAAAATTATCATTAGGAATTGAAGGAGAGATGAAAAGTTTCCGAGATAAACAAAAATGATAAGAATTTATTACCACTAAGCCGGCCTTACAGGATATGTTAAAGGGACTTCTGTACATGGAAATGTTCTTAAGGCTAAATATTTTGCATCAGTGAAAATAAATCCACAATAAAGGCAGTAGAGCAATTACTTAGTAAGCAAGTTATGATGTTAAAAAAAAAGTAGTAAAATCAACTATACACAAAATCAATCACGGGATACATAAAAAAATGCAGACTATGATGTCTGAAACATAAAGAGTGGAGGAGGAAAAAGAATAAAAGTACTTTTAGACTGTTCAGATACAGCAACCAAATATAGACAGCTATACATTTAGGAAACTATCTATGAACTTACGGTAACCACAAGGTTAAAGCTTATAAAAGATACACAAAAAAATTTTTGAAGAAGAAATCCAACCATAACTAAAGAAAACCACCAAATAACAAGAGAAGGGTATAAGAAAGGAAGAAAGGGTCAGAGAGGAACTACAAAAACCACCAGAAAACAATTAATAAAATGGCAATAAGTACATATATATCAATAATTACCTTAAATGTAAAAGGACTGAATGCACCAATTAAAAGACATAGGGCAGCAGAATAGATAAGAAAACAAGATCCATCTATATGCTGCCTACAAGAGACTCATTTCAGATCTAAATACACAGACAGACTGAAAATGGATGGATGAAAGTGAAGGGATGGAAATAGATATTTCATGCAAATAAGAGGAAGAAGAAAGCAGGAGTAGCAGTACTTGTTATCAGACAAAATAGACTTCAAAACAAAGAAAGTAACAAGAGACAAAGAAGGACATTACATATGATAAATGGATGAGTCCACCAAGAGGATATAATAATTACAAATATCTATACACCCAACATTGGACCTAAATATGTAAAACAAATATTAACAGACTTGAAGGGAGAAATAGATTGCAACTTAATCATATTATGGGACTTCAACATACCACTTAAATCAGTGGACAGATCAACCAGACAGAAAATAAATAAGGAAACAGCAGCACTGAACAATACATTAGATCAGATGTACTTAGACATCTACAGAACATTTCACCTAAAAACAGCAGGATACACATTTTTCTCAAGTGCACATGGAACATTCTCCAGAACAGATCATCTATTAGGACACAAAAAGAGCCTCAACAAATTCAAAGGATTGGAATTGTATCAAGCATCTTTTCAGATCACAATAGTATGAAATTAGAAATCAATTACACAAAGAAAAAAAAAGCCTAGAAACACATGGAGGCTAAACAACATACTTCAAAATAATCAATGAATCAATGAATAAATCAAAGAAAAACAATACATGGAGATAAATGAAAGCAAAAATACACCAGTTCAAAGTATATGGTACACCACAAAATCAGTACTCAGCAAAACAAGCCTACCTCAAGAAACAAGAAAAATCCCTAATAAACAGTCTAAACTAACAACTAAACAAACTGGAAAAGAAGAACAAATGAAACACAAAGTTAGTAGAAGGAGGGACATAATAAAAATCAGACAGATATAAATTTGAGAACAATAAAACAGAAAAAATCAATGAAACCAAGATCAAGTTCTTTGAAAGATAAAATAGACAAACCAAACTTACCAAAAAAAAAAAAAAAAGGACACAAATAAAATTTGAAATGAAAAGGGAATAATTACAACTAACACCGCAGAAATACAAGGAATTATTAGAGAAATTTATGAAAAATCATATGCCAATAAATTGGACAACATAGAAGAAATGGAAAAATTTCTACAAAAAGTACAATTTTCCAAGACAGATCCAGAAGAAACAGAAAATCTGAACAAACTAATTACCAGTAACAAAATAAAACTGGTAGTTAAAAACATCCCAAAAAACAAAAATCCATGACTACATGGCTTCACAGCTGAATTCTACCAAACATTTAAAGAAGCACTAATATCCATCCTTATTAAAGTTTTCCAAAAAGGAGAAGAGGGAATACTTCCAAACTCATTCCATCAGACCAGCATCACTATAATACCAAAACCAGACAAAGACACCACAAAAAAAGAATATTATAGACCAATATCCTTAATGAACAGAGATGCAGAAATACTCAACAAAATACTAGCAAACGAAATTCAAAAATACATCAAAAAGATCATCCATCATGACAAAGTGGGATTTATTCCAGGGATGCAAAGATGGTACAATATTAAAAAATCAATCAATGTGATAACACCATATTAACAAAAAGGATAAAAACCACGCGATCATCTCAATAGATGCTGAAAAAGCATTTGACAAAATTCAACATCCATTCATGATAAAAACTCTCAACAAAATGGGTGTAGAAGAAAAATAACTCAACATAATAAAGGCTATATATGACAAACCCACAGCTAACTTAATACTCAATAAAGAAAAGCTAAAAGCTTTCTCTCTAAGATCAGGACCAAGACAAGGATGTCCACTCTCATCACTTTCATTCAACATAGTACTACAGGTCCTAGCCACAGGAATCAGACAAGACAGACAGACAAAAGGTATCTAAATTAGTAAGGAAGAAGTAAAACTGTTCCTATTTGCAGATGACATAATACCATATATAGAAAACCCTAAAGACTCCACCAAAAAACTATTAGAATAACTGAATTCAGCAAAGTTGCAGGATATAAAATTAATACACAGCAATCTATTGCATTCCTATATGCTAACAACAAATGAGCAGAAAGAGAAATCAGGAAAACAATTCCATTTGCAACTGCATCATAAAGAATAAAATACCTAGGAATAAACCTTACCTAAGGAGGTGAAAGACCTTACCTGTACTCTGAAAACTATGAGACACTGATGAGAGAAATTGAAGAAGACACAGATAAATGGCAACTTATTCCATGCTCATGGACAGGAAGAATTAATACTGTAAAAATGGCCATCCTGCCCTAAGTAATTTATGCTCAATGCAAATTCTCGGTGAAAGAAAATCCAAGCCTCAAAGAATCCAACAACTTAACAAAAATGTCTACTCAAATCAAATAAAAAAATAAAATAAAACCATACAAGAATACTGGACACACGAATAAGAGCCAACACAACAAAAGACAGAATTAAACAACAAATTCTTCAATTATTGGAAAGATTATACAATAAGGATGTTTCAAGCAATGGAAAGACTACATATATACATGTGTGTATATACATGTATATATATATATGTGTATATATGAATTGAATAAAACCTCAAGGAATAAGAAACATAGGTAAAATTTTTAATTCAGTGTAAAAATTAAAGAGTCAATAAAAATAAAGAATTAGTAAATGGAAAAAGACATTTAAAACCTGTTTAAAAATGCAGTTCAGAAAGACAAAGAGGAAATATGTAACAGCAATTAATACATACAAAAAATAGAATGAGAAGGTCAAACAAAATACTTCTGAAACTATCTGTGATGAAGGATCATTTTTTAAACTGCCAATACATTGCAAATCCAACTGTGAACAAAAGCTTCAGTAAAATGCAATGAAGGTAAATTTCTTTTTTAAAAAATCATGTGCTTTAGATGTCACGGTAGTATCAAGTTGCCACTAAAAGTTTCTAAATGCTTACTTTAAATTTATGTTCTTAATTCATCATAGACCAATGAATCAGTCTGCAGAGCAGCATTGATCTAAAGACCACATTTTGAGTAGCAATAATCTAAAACACAAATAAATCAAGATTAGAAAAGAATGTAAGAGAGAAAAGGGAGCATATGTACTATTCAAACATACAACATTTAGGTTTTTCCAGAATAATTGAAGACATAGATGGACAGTCTAAGGTGCAACAAAAAGGATAGTAAAGATATAGGTAAACATGTGGTTAATTCCTTATCAGGGGAGAGGAAACACCCACCACAATTACTGTAACAATCTCAGACCAGCATTTTCTATCTTTTTTTTAAACTAGCAACTCATACTAGATGTACTCTAAATAAACAAATAAACAAAATAAAGATAAATGAACTTAGTAAAGAAATTTATTAGATATCAAGTTTCAAGAGCTAATGATTTCCCCTCCCCGTGGAAACACCCTGTCCATAATGTCATTAAACACTAAACTCTGTCTATATTGCCACTAAAGACTAATGTATTTAGTTTAATAGAGTTACAGTTGATCCTGAAACAACATGGGGGTTAGAGGTATCAACATTCCCAGTCAAAAATCTATGTCTAGCTTCTCACTCCCAAAAAATTTAACTACTAATAGCCTACTGTTGATCAGAAGCCTTTCCAATAATAGGTAATACAAATTTTGTATGTTATGTGTATTATATACCATATTCTTATAGTAATCTACAGAAAACATTTTTTTTCAAATTTCACATATTTCCAAAAGCTTTTCCAATATATTTATTTTTAAAAAATCCACATGTAAGTGGACGTGTGCAGTTCAAACCTGTCTTGTTCAAGGATTAACTATATTTTTAATGTGTAACTTTATGAAACAAAAAAATTACAATGTTATATTAGCAGAGGCTGAATATATTTTAAATTATAGTGAAATGAACAG
This sequence comes from Manis pentadactyla, assembly GCF_030020395.1. NCBI lineage: Eukaryota > Metazoa > Chordata > Mammalia > Pholidota > Manidae > Manis > Manis pentadactyla. The sequence goes on along the minus strand of NC_080032.1, from coordinate 50,076,871 downwards.
GATTCCAATTTCCATTAACTGTCTTTTTCATTGTGAAGTGAGCTACATAATACTTTAGCACACTTTACCTATCAAATGCTCTAAGCATGACAGATTCTTCTATTTCTAAATGCAGTGCATTTAAAAGACACTGCTCAGACATCTAGCAGAAATCAAATGAAAATTCAAACCTACTTGGCAAAACAGAAATTATGGCATCACACCTCCTGAGAAAGAATCATAACTAATATCTGTAGTAAATGGTCATTTTTCAAACATTTGACACACATCTAATTGAAGCATCACAATAACCTTACAAGATCCTTGTTTTATAGAACAGACATAATAACAGCTAAAAGCTTAGAAAGTAAAAGAATATGGTTAGCAACATCCAAAAAATATATAAGATACGCAAATTCAATGTAACAATATAAAAAGAAAAAGATATCCAAAATCTAATTAACAGCTGCTTCCTAGCATCATTTCCCATCACATGAAATTGAAAGGACAATCATTAGGCATACATAGTAAATAAATTAAATGAAATGATGTACTAACCTATTTGATTCAGTGCCACCACATTGAAGCAATTTAGCAAGATTTTTTTTTAATTTAATTGATTTTTGAATCTTATCATATGGTGATACCTATAATGATTTGGAAAAAGACTGAAACAGAAAAAACTGGGATGAGTGATTAGAACTTTAGCAGGTTTAAGTAAATAAAGGTGGAGCAAGGCAAAAATAGTAATCCATACTTAACCATGAACAATCAAAAGTTCAAGACATTTTGAAAGCTCAGGGACCAAGGAGGTCCTTAAGATAAATTCTTCTCCATACTATTCCCCAGGTATATTGATTCAGAATTAATGCCTGAGCATCAGATGAAAGGTACAACACATCTTAACTTAGTGGTTTAGAATAAAGATGTATTTAAGCTGGAAATAAAAGGAAGTTTATTTTAAAACAAAATTTTAAGCTTATTTCAGCCAGACACAGGTCATGAGAATATGTGGCCTTATAATTCAAAATTTTGACAGCTCACAGCAAGTTTAACCAACCACAAATCCATTTTGATATAAAGAAGAAAAATGAAATTTCCCATGGTGCCTTTTGTGTTTTCATTCAAAGTTGTAATCACATTTGTATGCATTCTTAACTGCTCAAGACTTGAGGAAAAAAAAAGGCAGGCTGTAAACACATACCTATATACATACACAGAAACATGTACAGAAAATCTTCCCACAATAGTAGTTCACTGATAGTTCTTTATTCCTACTTAAAACATAAAATAAGTAATATATTTTTAAGATAACACTAAAAATTAATGTACTTTTAAAATGTATTTTTAATGGTAAACTGCAAAGATTTTTTTTCATTCAAAAAATAAGACACAAAGCCAAAATTCTTTATTATAAACATTTACAAATGCCTTAAAATTGGGGGGAAAAAAGGCTAGTAGTTAACCCCATATCTGTCAAAAGAGGACTTCAGCTTACTACAGGGAAACGCTAATAACTAAATAACTGATATCTGAAAATTAACTTCCAAGGCCAGAGAATCACAAACTTTCCCATCAAACACCCCCAGTAAGTGCCCAAATAAACAATAAATGCATATATATATATATATATGGGGGTCTTGGAACAGCACCCAGAATTAGTAACAGTAATCATTAATTTTCTTCACCACTGAGTATTATTTAAAAATAACTGTTAGTTCTTTCCCATTCCATAAAATCTTATAAAATTCAACTAGAAAAGAATGCACTATGTTTATAGTACTTCACATATCCAGTGCTAAAAGGGGTATGGGTCCAGGATCTCACCACTCTGCTCAAACCCAGAACCTCATGCCTTTTTGGAGGACCAAAGATTTTTTACCTGAAGGAAAACTTACTTTATTAAGTTTTTAATTTAATCAGTTGTTCTTTTCCATAAACACTGAATCCACCAAAAAAATCACTCTTTTTACATACACACACCACCACCACCACCACCAGGTAAGCTATTCTTTTAAAACTTCTTAACCAACATTAATTTCTTGCATAATTCATCCTTAAAATTTATTACATATTATAGAAAAATAATTGGTAACCATGTTATAGACGATTCTTTTTTCAGCAATTAAGGATTAACTTGAATTAAATTGCAAATATTAGCAAGAAAATCAAATGGAGATAGTTCATGCCTTGTTCTCACCTAATTATGAAAATTATCTAAAAAGGTTATATGACTTATTTTAAATTCTATATACTTAGGAGTCATAACTATTCATAATTATACATTTAAGCTTAAATTATCTTAAATTAAATATTCTGAATTTAAATTATCTTTATGAATTTTATAATTAAGCCATTCTTATAATTTGTATTAAGTCCTTTAACAAAAAAATTAGATCTAATCTAAAATTTTAAGAACTGTATCTTTCTAAATAAAGTCATTAATTTTCAGTCACCTTTGGTTGGATTGACATTTACATGTAAAGAGATACAGGTTATTATTTTTGCATTTAAGTTCTCTCTAACAAAGGTAAGTAAAAGTCACTAACTAAAGGTTATTTTAAGTTATTAAATTTAAATTAGTGGGTTTTCTAAACTTTGGGATAATTTTTGGTAAATGCTTTTTGTTTAAAATTATAAACTATATAATTATAAATGCAATTTTAATCTGTTAATTTGACATAATTTAAATTCAAAGATATCATGAATAGTTATTAAAATTTTTAATTACACTATTTGAGACACTTATTTTTATCACTTTTAAGAAAAAAATTACAGATCATGCACTTTCCTTCATTTTACTGTCAATACATTTTATCACATGAAAATTGATCATTGTGCTCTGAAAAGAATATATTGGCTATAACATTACATCTATTTTTTCTCTTCAGTAACATTTACTAAGATTTTCAGATAAGTATAATATATTCAGAAATGTTAGTTAAGATTTTAAAGCAGATTTTATGAGTAAAGTTCCCAGAATCACAGATAGCTAAATTGAAATTCCTGAATAGTTACTGAAAAGATTAAACAATTATAATCAAATACTTTTACAATAAAAAAATCAATGCAACAAAATGTCTAAATAGGAAAAATATTTCATGCTGAAGGCCCAATTATTTCTATGTATTCAAATACACAAAACTCAAGTAAAACAAAATACACAGTTGTTAGGAGTACTTTTTGATGGCTTTAAATTTTGTGAATTAAGCACAAATTTAATGATTAATGGCAGTCAATACAGCTTCTCCACAACTACATAAACTAAATAAACAATGAACACACATAAACACAGCTACACTTCTCTCCATAGGAAGCCAAGTTAACTTCACAGACAGGAAGAACTGAAAGTGCATGCCCTACTAATAAGTACTATGGAATCTGAATGCAGACACAGCTACAAATGGAATTCATGAAAAAGCTTTTTTTTTTGAGGAACTTTATAACTATTAAAAAATATTGCAAATATCCAAGTTCCAACCAATCATAATTTATAACAAATGGCATTCATATTATACATTCAAATTCACATAAGTATGTAATCATATTTGCTTTATGTATATCTAAAAAATGACGAGAGAAAGTTAAAGTATACTCTTTACCACCCCAGTGCCATTACCTTCTTCTCGCCTCATTAGCAGTCACTATCATGAGACTGGCATGTAGCCTTCTAATTCATTTTCTACATTTTTATTTATATATTTAAACAACAGAGTTGTGTTTCATATATTTTTTCCAATATTCATAAAAGGTATTATACCAAAAGTACTTGCTGGGTTTTTATTCAACATTATTTTTGAGGTCTATTAATATAGCTATAGCTATAAGGTTGATATTTGAACAACATGGGTTTGAACTGTACAGGTCCACATACATGAATTTTTTTCAGTAAGTATCCTGGAGAAAATTTTGGAGATTTTCAACAATTCGAAAAAATTCACAGATGAACCACGTAGCCTAGAAATATCGAGAAAAAAGTAAGAAAAAGGTAGACAGATGATGCATGAATAAAATATATGTAGATACTAGCCTACTTTATCATTTACTACCATAAAACATACAAATCTATTATAAAGTTAAGATGTATCAAAACTTATGCACACACTTACAGACCATGCATGGTGCCATTCAGTCAAGAGAAATAAACACCAACTCAAAAGACGTAGTATTTAATCAAAGCTGCATGAAATTTACTGTGATACATACTTGTACTACTGCAATACTTTCATAGCCACCTCCTGTTGCTACTGCAGGGAGCTCAAGTGTTGCAAGCATCCCCTTAAAACATCCAGTTACGCTAATCTCTACTTGAACAGTTCCTCTCTCCAGTAAACCACACGGCACAGCAAACAGCGATCTCTCACAGTTCTTGTATATTTTTCACTGTGCTCAGGGCAATGGTATAAACCTTAAATAACACCAGGGGACCCATACATAGTGTCACTAGTGTGCTGGAAATGCTCCCAAGAAACAGAGAAAAGTCATGACATCCCAAAAGAAAGCTGAATTATTTGACACGTTCTGTAGATTGAAGTCTGCAACTATGGTGGCCCCCCCATCGCAAAATAAATTATGCAGCGTAAGGACCATTGTAAAAAAAAAAGAAAAGGAAACTTGTGAAGTCATTGCTGCAGCTATGCCAGTAGGCATGAAAATCTTGCACCTTTTACAAAATACCTTTTTATGTCATACTGAAAATGCAGCTTTTATATGGGTGCAAGACAGCTATAAGAAAGGAATTCCCATAGTGAGTCAAGAAAAAGCAAAGTAATTACATGAAAAAGTAAAAGAAAGGTGAAGGATCTAAAAGTGGAGAATATAATGCCATCAAAGGATGGTTTGATAATTTTACAAAGAGGTTTGGCTTAAAAAATTTTAAGATGACAGGAGAAGCAGCTTTGATGAGTTCCCATACATCATTAAAAAAAATCACTGAGGAGACAGTATAGCACCTGAACAGGTTTTTAATATAGACAAAAACTTCCCTATTTTAGAGAAAAATGCCATAGAGGACATTTATTAGTAAGGAAGAAAAGCAAGCACCAGAATTTAAGGCATAAGGGATAACTTTGCCTTATCCTTTTAATAGAGTTAGTTAGCCTAACTCTACTGTTCTGTGCAAATGCAATTAAATTTATGATCAGGCCTGCCTTTATCTAAAATGCTGCTACTCCCCGAGTCTTGAAGGGGAAAAAACACCAGTTGCCAGTCTTTTGGTTGTACAAGAAGACCTGGACAAGACGAACCCTTTCTCTAGACTGGATCCATCAATGCTTTGCCCCTGAAGTCAGGAAGTATCTTCCAACAAGAGACTGCCTTTTTAAGTTCTTTTAATATCAAACAATGCCCCTGGCCACCCAGAACCCCATGAGTTCAGCACCAAAGGCATCAATATGGTTTAAGCAGAATGTGGTTTGTGCCCAAACGCAGTATCTCTAATTCAGTCCCCAGATCAGAGGATCATAAATACCTTTAAGGCTCATTACACACACTGCTCTATGGAAAGGATTGTCAGCACTATGGAAGACAACCCCAACAGACAGACATCATGAAAGTGGGAAGATTTCATCAGTGAAGATGCCACCATTGGTAAAGAAAAAGCCGTGAAAGCGGTCAAGTCCTAAACAATAATTCCTACAGGAGAAAACTGTGTCCAGATGCTGTACATGACTTCACAGGATTGAATATTGAACCAATTAAGGAAATCATGAAAGACATTGTGGATATGGCAAAAAAAAGGTGGGAGGTGAAGGGTTTCAAGATGTGGATCTTGGAGAAATTCAAGAGCTAATGGACACCACACCGGAGGAATTAACAACAGATGAGCTGATGGAGATGAGTGTTTTGGAACCAGTGCCAGATGAGGAGGAAAATGCAGGAGTTCCAGTAAACAGCTTGACATCAGACAATCTGACAGAAAGATTCTGATTATTCAAGGCTGCTTTTGACTTCTTTTACAATATGGACCCTCTATGAAACAGCCTCTGAAACTAAAGCAAACAGTAAAAGGAGGGTTAGTACTGCATAGAAATATTTTTAGAGAAATGAAAAAACAAACAGGTCAGACAGATATTATGATATATTTCCACAAAGTTATACAGGGTGTGCCTGCCTCTCCTGCCTCCCCCTCCACCTTCTCCACTCTTCCTCATCTGCTGCCACTCAGGCAAGAGCAATCCCTCCACACCCTTCTCCTCCCTCAGCGTACTTAACATGAAGACAGTGAGGATGAAGACCTTTTTGATGATCCACTTCTTCCTAATGAATGGTGAATAATAATCATGCCGTGTAGTTAATAAACTTAACTGCTGCTTATGTGAGCGCCTTCATGTGAAAACCTAGTAAATGTACAGCAAGAACCGTATGTGACGTTTTAGTATCATCATCGTCATCACCTAAGTGTTCATCCTGGAGAACACTGTGTGCAAGACTCATATGGAAGTATCCTTACACAGCAAAAGGTGAGTGATATTTAATAAAAAATGAATAATGTGCTAGTATTTTTACTGCTTTATAACTCTTGTTTTCAAAGAATTAACATTACCATCTAGTATGCCTCTTTCTCTTGTAATTGGAGAAACTGTGTATCAGCCTATAATCACAGAGATTTTTTTTAATGTAACAATGCTTCCAATACTGTATTATTATATCACTGTAATACTGCATGTCAGAAGAGTCTTATAACCATTCACTCATTAACATATAGGCTACCATGCTACCATGAAGCAACCCTACAGATTACACTAGGTTACCATAAAGCAATCACATTTCTGCTTCTTTATCACTGCATGGATCATTACATCTGTTAATTATTAAATTCTCATTTTTGATGTCCAGTGTTAGTTATATGTATAACATCTACAGTATTTTGTATCACATAAGACAATGTTGATGTATGTACTGACAATTCATTTTGTAAACATGATATAAACTTATAGTATCAATAAATACACTACAGTAATATAAACGTATTTTTCTTATCATTTCCTTAATAACATTTTCTTTTTTCTAGCTTTATTGTAAGCATACAGTATAGAATACATATACATAAGAAATATGTGTTAATTGGATGTTTATATTTTCAGTAAGGCCTCTGGTCAACAGTAGGCTATTAATAGTTTAGTTTTTGGGGAATCAAGTCATACATAGATTTTTTACTATGTTGGGGGGTCAGAACCCCTAACTCCCGTATGGTTCAAGGGTCAACTGTACTTCATTCCTTTTAATTATTATAAAGAACTGAATCATACATGCATACCATATTTTATTTATCCATTCCTCCAATGATGGACATTTAGGTTGATTCTAATTTTGTACTATCACAATGCTTTAACAAATATCCTTGAACAATTAGCTATGTTCACAAATAAGAACATGTAAACTTTGTTCTCTTTAGCAAGGTTTCTTAGCTTTGGTTCTACCAACATTTTTGACTGGGATAATTTTCCATTGTGGGGGTCTGTCCTGTTAACTATAGATCTCTACCTACTAGATGTAGTACTGCTGCCCAGATGTGACAAGCAAAAATATCTCCAGGCATTGCCAAATGTTCCCAGGAGGTAAAAGTGCCCAGTTAGAACCACTGCTTTAAGGTCTATATGAAAGTACAATTTCTGGGTTGTATGTATATTTTCCATTTTAATGAATACTATACAACTGTTTTCCAAATAACTGTATCAATAGACACTCCCATCAGCATATAATACCTCTGGCTTCCAAACGTCCTTGCCAAAACTTGATAATGTGTAACAATTTAAATTTTTCCAGTAAAATAATTAATTTTCTAAAAGGAGACTGCCATTGCAACTATTAACTTCAAGAATAAGTGATCCACACTTCTAAGAAATTATAATATAAAACCATAAGCTTAAAAAGGGGAAGGGATCTACATTACATTACCTTCTCTTTATTTCACTTTGCCTTTTTTCTGTTACGTGGTTTTCTTCCTGACATTGATGCATATTAGCATTAGCATATGAATTAATTCTAACTTATCAAACTTGTTTTTCCTAGGAATTTTGAAATTTTGATCTTTTGTCCACATTTCCTAAAACTTTCAAGAACATACAGAGAGTTTAAAATAATTCACTGGAAATACTTCAGTTGATATCATCACTATAGAAGGTTCATCATTCTACACTTCTAAATTGGTGGTCTCTAAATACAAGAGTAGGCTAGAGATACACAATGGAAATATCTATTACCAAACCACCAACTGTAAAAAAAAAATCTATTGAGCAAATTGATTCTAAAACTGAATCAAGATGATGAATTAAACACATATCCTAGCCTCCCCATCTCATATCAAATCCCAGAAATTAGATTTGGAATCTATAGTTACCGATTTCTAGCTCCCTGCAAAAATCAGTTGTAATTCCTACTCATCAGTTCTATGAAATACTTTTGTTGATTTTTAATATAAATTCTCGTTTGGGCTAAGCAATCTTGCATGGGTTTCTGTTATTGGAACTGAAAGCACCTTGTCTAAGACAGTGGCACACAGAAGTGATTATGATTGCACTGGAACGATTCCAGCCATAACCAAATTAAGAGAACCAGAAGGTGGACCAGAAACTATGAGGAATACCAGAAAGATGCAAACAAAATTTTAAATGAAAAAAAATAATCTAGTACAATTGCTGCAAAGTACAGGAGTTTCTCTGAGAATGACTGAAGTACAAAAAGCTGTAATATTTGACATTAAAGGGACTCGAAGGGCTACCAAGAGCATGATTAGTAAGAACATCCAGGCAGGCTCCCCTCCCTTCACCACATCCCAAGGCCAAACAGCGAGTAAGGGAGGTATCTGTCCCCCGCAAAACATACAGAGAGTGTGGGCCCTTGGTGAAACCAAACTGTAGAAAACTGGTGCCCAACTAAAGAATATGTACCTCAACATTTTATCAAGTTTCTGAGAACTGTTGTAAAATGATCAAATTGATGTTTTAGGAAGAGTAAGTAAGAAGGATGCATAGAGGAGAGAGAAGGATACAAGGATACAAACAGGAGGCCAGAGGGAAGCAGTACAGACATAGAAGGACTTGAAGTCCAGACAGGGATCTCAAGCTAGGAAACACAGATTGACCTAGGTATGTTGATAAGAATACAAAGAACGTATTGAGTGATTTGACACTATGAAAGAGTAAAAATTAAAGACTGCTTTGTTCATTTATTTGTTCACAAAGTACTTAGAACAAATGTTTTTTATAAGCTTTGTTTATTATAATATTATAAACCTTATTACAATATTTCTAGCACTCAGCATTATTAAATTAATCTGAGAACAAAGAAGTCAAAAGTAACCCTAAGATTTTGAGCCTGAGAAGGTAGCAGGAAGCAAATAGAGAGAGAAGTCTGGAGAGAACACTGGGCTTTGAGAGATCAGCGATTACTTCAGTTTTAGAAAGTTGTTTCCTATGAATTTTATTTCTCCTACGATTTTATATAAAAAAGGCATTTTTATGCCAAACATATTTATAAAAGCTTTTAACTTTGTGTTATAAAGTATTTGATATGTGTAGCGAATTTGATATGTGTAAAGAACATATGTAATAGGGAGAGGAAAAGATGGCAGCATGAGTAGGGTGGTGGAAATCTCCTCCCAAAACCATGTATATTTTGAAAATACAGCAAATACAACTATTCTTAAAAGAGTGACCAGAAGTTACAGTACACCAACCAGACTACATCTGAGAGAACCCAACACCTCATGGAAAAGGGTAAGGTAAAAAGCTGTAACCTGTTGGGACCTGAGCACTCCCCCCACCCCAGCTCACCGGGAGGAGGAAAAGAATCAGAGCGGAGAGGGAGTGGAAGCCCAGGACTGCTAAATACCAGCCCTAGTAATCTGCCCCAGGAGCACAGACACACATCACATGGTGCTCTGGATATCAGAGAAGTAAAAGAGCAAAATCCGAGACTAAGACTGCAAACAGGTTCCCAGAGTCGGCTGCCATGGGACAAATGAAAAGCAGGGGCTTTGAATGTCCTAAAGAGACAAGGGTTTAACAGGTGGACAAAATCATCCTGGCACACTCAGCCCATCAGGCTAGTAACTTTAAGGAGCTCCAGGTGTGCTACCCCCCTGGTTGACAAAACAGTACCAAAACCCCTCACCACGATAAGCAGCCTGACATTCCTTTCTCCACATTGGAAACTGTGAGCAAACCTGCTATCCCCGCCATTGTTGCAGTGAGTGCAGCCCTGCCTACAGCACACACACAGCTTAATACAAAGGTTTCTCCCTGCACACAGCTAACCTGCCCAGACCCAGAGGCTGACCCCTGCACATGTTTGACGGGCACAGAGACCAGAAGGCATGAAGGGGCTTTGTTCTTATAGCAGAACAGGCACCGCTCGCCTACAACCCCCGCCAGTGCCCTAGGCCAACCCGAGGGCCGCCCCACCCACGGCAGCTTAGGGGATAAACCCAGAGGCTGGCCCCTGTGTGCAGTTAACCAACAGACACAGTGAAGACAAACAAGGCGACCAGCAAGCAGAAAGGGACTTTGTTTCCCTAGCTGACACACGTGCCACTAGCCAGTGACCACTCCCATTGCCATGAAAAGGCAGAAGATGCTTGTTCAATTCAAAATCCCTCAAACACCAGAAACAGGGCTTGTGAGACTGAAATCACCAATCTTCCTGAAAAAGAATTCAAAATTAAAGTCATAAGCATGATGATGGAGCTACAGAAAAGTATTCAAGACCTAACGGACGAATTAAGGAAGGAGATAACAGAAATGGAAAAAAACAATGGAAGGATTTAAGATGAGGTGGAAGAGACCGTTAATGGAACAGAAATAAGACAACTGGAATAGAGAGAAGCTGAGGCAGAGAGAAAAAGGGAACTCTAAGAATGAAAGAACATTAAGAGAACTGTGTGACCAATCCAAAAGTAACAATATTCACATTACATGGGTTCCAGAAGAAGAAGAGAGAGAAAAAGGGATAGACAGTGTCTTTGAAGAAATAATTGCTGAAAACTTCTCCAAGCTAGGGAAGGAAACAGTTTCTCAGACCATGGAAGTTCACAGATCTCGCAACACAAGGGACCCAAGGAGGACAACACCAAGACATATAATAATTAAAATGGCAAAGATCAAAGACAAGGACAGTATTAAAAGCAGTTGGAGAGAGAAAAAAGATCATGTACAAAGGAAAACCCATCAGGCTATCATCAGATTTCTCAGCAGAAACCTTACAAGCCAGAAGGGAATGGCATGATATATTCAGTGCAATGAAACTGAAGGGCCTCAAACCAAGAACACTCTATCCAGCAAGATTATCATTTAAATGTGAAGGAGGGATTAAACAATTCCCAGATAAGCAAAAGTTGAGGGAATTTACCTCCAACAAACTACCACTATAGTGTATTTTAAAGGGACTGCTCTAGATGGAAAGTATACCTACGGCAAAAGAACTGTGACCAGAGAAAATAAAACCACAGCAAAAGAAGTAAACCACCTAAATACTAACTAAATCCAAATTAAATAAGCTAGCCACAAAGCCAGTCAAGGGAAACACAAAGAGTACAGAATAAAACACTTAACATATAAAGAGTGGAGGAGGAAGAAAAAGAAGAGAGAGAAATAAAGAATCATTGGACTGTGTTTATAATAATGTAATAAGTGAGTTAAGTTAGATGGTTAGATAGTAAAGAAGCTGCCCTTGAACCTTTGATAACCACGAAAACAAAGCGTGCAATGGCAATAAGTACATATCTATCAATAATCACCCTAAATGTAAATAGACTGAATGCATCAATCAATGCAACTCTGTAACAGAGAGTTACAGAATAGATAAAAAAGCAAAACCCATTTACATGCTGCAACAACAGATTCACTTCAAACCCAAAGACATACATAGACTAAAAGTGAAGGGATGGAAAAAGATATTTCATGCAAACATAGAGATTAAAAAGCAGGTGTTGCAGTACTTTTATCAGACTAAATAGACTTCAAAACAAAGAAAGTAAAGAGACAAAGAAGGACATAACAAAACGATAAAGGGGGCAATCAAAAAAGAGGACATAACTATTATAAATATCTATGCACCCAGCACAGGAGCACCTACATATGTGAAACAAATACTAACAGAATTAAAAGAGGAAACAGAATGCAATGCATTCATTTTAGCAGACTTCAACACACCACTCACTCCAAAGGACAGATCAAGCAGAAAGAAAATAAGTACACAGAGGCACTGAACAAAACAATAGAACAGGACCTAACAGATCTCTATAGACCATTCCACCCAAAAGAAGCAGGATACACATTCTTCTCAAGTGCACATGGAACATCTTCCAGAATAGACCACATACTAGGCCATAAAAGCAGCCTCAGAAAATTCAAAAAGATTGAAATTCTACCACACAACTTCTCAGATCATAAAGGTACAAAACAAGAAATAAATTGTACAAAGAAAACAAAAAGGCTCACAAACACATGGAGGCTTAACAACATGCACCTAAATAATTAATGGATCAATGACCAAATTAAAACAGAGATCAAGCAATATATGGAGACAAATGACAAGAACAACACAAAGCCCCAACTTCTGTGGGACGCAGCAAAAGCAGTTCTAAGAGGAAATGATATAGCAAACCAGGCCTATTTAAAGAAGGAAGAACAATCCCAAATGAATAGTCTAAAGTCACAATTATTGAAACTGGGAAAAGAACAAATGGGGCCCAAAGTCAGCAGAAGGAGGGACATAATAAAGATCAGAGAAGAAATAAATAAAACTGAGAAGAATATAACAAAAGAAAAAAAATCAATGAAACCAAGAGCTGGTTCTTTCAGAAAATAAACAAAATAGATAAACCTCTAGCCAGACTTAATAAGAGAAAAAGAGAATTCTACACACATAAACAGAATCAGAAATGAGAAAGGAAAAATCATGACAGACACCACAGAAATACAACGAATTATCAGAGAATACTATGAAAATCTATATGCTAACAAACTAGATAAGCTAGAAGAAATGGACAACTTTCTAGAAAAACACAACCTTCCAAGACTGAACAAGGAAGAAACAGAAAATCTAAACAGACCAATTACCAGCAATGAAATTGAATCAATAATCAAAAAACTACAGAAGAACAAAACCGCCAGGCCAGATGGATTCATCACTGAATTTTATCAGACATTTAAAGAAGACATAATACCCATTCTCTTTAACATTTTCCAAAAAATAGAAGAGGAGGGAATACTTCCAAAGTCATTCTATATAGCCAGCATCACTCTAATAACAAAATCAGGCAAAGACACCACAAAAAAAGAAAATTACAGACCAATGTCCCTGATGAACACAGACGCAAAAATACTCAAGAAAATATTAGCAAACCGAATTTAAAAATACATAAAGAACATCATACACAATGATCAAGTGGGATTCATCTCAGGGATGCAAGGATGGCACAACATTCAAAAATCCATCAACATCATCCACCACATCAAGAAAAAGAAGAACAAAAACCACATGATCATTTCCACAGATGCTGAAAAAGCATTCAACAAAATTCAACATCCACTCATGATAAAAACTCTCAGCAAAATGGGTATAGAGGGCAAGTACCTCAACATAATAAAGGCCATATACAACAAACCCACAGCCAACATCATACTTAACAGCGAGAAGCTGAAAGCTTTTCCTCTAAGATCGGGAATAAGACAGGGATGCCCACTCTCCCCACTGTTATTCAACATAGTAATTGAGGTCCTAGCCACAGCAATCAGACAAAACAAAAAATACAAGGCATCCAGGTTGGTAAAGAAGAAGTCAAACTGTCACTATTTGCAGATGACATGATATTGTACATAAAAAACCCTAAAGACACAACTCCAAAACTCCTAGAACTAATATCTGAATTCAGCAAAGTTGCAAGATACAAAATTAATACACATAAATCTGTTGCTTTCCTATACACTAACAATGAACTAGCAGAAAGAGAAATCAGGGAAACAATTCCATTCACAATTGCACCAAAAAGAATAAAATACCTAGGAATAAACCTAACCAAGGAAGTAAAAAACCTATACCCTGAAAACTACAAGTCACACTAAAGAGAAATTACAGAGGACACTAACAAATGGAAACTCATCCCATGCTCTTGGGTAGTAAGAATTAATATTGTCAAAATGGCCATCCTGCCTAAAGCAATCTACAGATTCAATGCAATGCCTATGAAAATACCAACAGTGGTCTTCAACGAACTGGAACAAATAGTTCTAAAATTCATATAGAACCACAAAAGACAAATAGCCAAAGCAATGCTGATAAGGAAGATAAAGCAGGGGGGATCTCACTTCCCAACTTCAAGCTCTACTACAAAGCCACTGTAATCAAGACAATTTGGTACTGTCACAAGAACAGACCCATAGACCAATGGAACAGACTAGAGAGCCCAGATATAAACCCAAGCATATATGATCAATTAATATATGATAAAGGAAACATGGATCTACAATGGGGAAATGAAAGCCCCTTCAACAGCTGGTGTTGGCAAAACTGGATAGCTACATGTAAGAGAATGAAATTGGATCACTGTCTAACCCCACACACAAAAGTAAACTCAGAATGTATCAAAGACCTGAATGTAAGTCATGAAACCATAAAACTCTTAGAAAAAAACATAGGCAAAAATACTTGGACACAAACATGAGAAACTTCTTCATGAACATTATCTCCCCGGGTAAGGGAAACAAAAGCAAAAATGAACAAGTGGGACTATATCAAGCTGAAAAGCTTCTGTACAGCAAAGAACACCATCAGTAGAACAAAAAGACATCCTACAAAATGGGAGAATATATTCATAAATGACATATCCGATAAAAGGGTTGACATCCAAAATACATAAAGAGCTCACGCACTTCAACAAACAAAAAGCAAATGATCCATTTTAGAAATGCGCAGAAGATCTGAACAGACACTTCTCCAAAGAAGAAATTCAGATGGCCAACAGACACATGAAAAGATGCTCCACATCACTAATTATCAGGGAAATGCAAATTAAAATCACAATGAGATATCACCTCACACCAGTTAGGATGGCCAACATAAAAAAGACTAGGAACAACAAATGCTGGCAAGGATGCAGAGAAAGGGGAACCCTTCTACACTGCTGGTGGGAATTTAAACTAGTTCAACCACTGTGGAAAGCAGTATGGAGGTTCCTCAAAAAACTAAAAATAGAAATACCATTTGACCCAGGAATTACACTCCTAGGAATTTACCCTAAGAATGCAGCAGCCCAGTTTCAAAAAGACAGATGCACCCCTGTGTTTATCACAGCACTATTTACAATAGCCAAGAAATGGAAACAACCTAAGTGTCCATCAGTAGAAAAATGGATAAAGAGAATGCGGTACATATATACAATGGAATATTATTCAGCCATAAGAAGAAAACAAACCCTACCATTTGCAACAACATGGATGGAGCTAGATGGTATTATACTCAGCGAAATAAGCCAGGTGGAGAAAGACAAGTACCAAATGATTTCACTCATCTGTGAAGTATAAGAACAAAGAAAAAACTGAAGAAACAAAACAGCAGCAGACTCACAGAACCCAAGAATGGACTAACAATTACCAAAGGGAAAGGGACTGGGGAGGGTACATGGGAAGGGAGGCAGAATGGGAATAAGGGGCATTACGATTGGCACACATAACATAGTGGGGGGACATGGGGAAGGCAGTATAGTACACAGAAGACAAGTATTGACTCTATAGCATCTTACTATACTGACGGACAGTGACTGTAATGGGGCATGTGGTGGAGACTTGATAATGGGGGGAATCTAATAAGGACAACGTTACCCATGTGATTTTGTATTAATGATAACAAATTTTAAAACTAAATTTTAAAAAATTGTACCCCCTAACCAAGTGGGATAAAACCAATTTATCCCAAGAATTCAAAGGTTAAACATAAGAAAATTACTCTATGTAATACACATTAATAGAATGAAGAGGAAAAAAACACATAATCGTATCAAGTGATGCTGAAATGCATTTGACAATATGCAAACCATCCTTTTATGATTAAAAAAGAAACTTAGACAACTGGGAATTGAAAGGAATTTCCTCAGTATAATAAAAGGCCTCTTCTGAAAAATCCACAGCTACCATCATACTCATGATGAAAAACTTAACTCTTTCCCCCTAAGATCAGGAAAAAGACTACGATGCCTATTTTTACCACCACAACGCAACATCGTACTAGAAGTTCTAACCAGAACAGTTAGGCAAGAAAACAAAAAATCAAAGGCACCAAATTGGAAAGGAAGAAGTAAAACTCTCTCTTCACAAATGAAATGGTCCTACATACAACAGTCCCAGAGAATCCACAAGAAAGCCACTAGAGCTAATAAACTATCTCAGCAAAGTTACAGGAACAAGATCAACACACAAAAATCAACTGTGTTCCTTTGTACCTGCAATGAACAACCCAAAAAAGAAATCAAGAAAGTATTCCATTTATAATAGCATCTAAAAGATAAAACACCTAGAAATAAATTTAGCCAAGGAGGTGAAAGATTTATATACTGAAAATTATAAAAGATTGCTAGAAGAAATTAAATTTGACATAACTAAGTGGAAAAATATTCCATGTCCATGGGTAGAAAACATTGTAAAGATGTCATTACGACCCAAAGTGATCTATAGAGTCAATGTAATCCCTATCAAAATTCCAAAAGTCTTTTTGAAGAAATGAAAAAGCCTAAAGCTAAGTGGTAGAGTTTATTTTGGGGGTAATGAGAAATCTCTAAAATTGATTATAATCATAGTTGCCCAACTCTGTGGGTATCTTAAATCCATTGAATTGTACACCTTTAAATGTGGATTGTTTGGCAGCTGAATTATATATCAATAAAACTGTTTAAAAATATACATAGTTCACACTCACTCTCCAATATTCTCCCTCTACTCTCTTCAGGTCTCATCCCCTAAGAAGTATTCAATTATAACCTAGTCTAGTTGGTATCTCCTAAATCTTTGTCAGCAACCTGAGCTTTTCCTGACCACAATATCTGAATTTCCCCACTTTCTGCTACATGCATAACGGGAGTCTAAGTTCAATCTGTTTTCCTATTTCAACACAGTGGCTCGGCTAACAGATCTTAGTCTCCCATACTTTTCTCCTTCACAACTATATACCCCACCCTCCACATTCAGTCAGACACCTATTTCTGTCAGTTCTAACTCCACAACATCTTTCTTTTACTTTCAACTTAATGAAGTCATTATTTCAAAACAACATTGTCTTGCCCATGGGTTTCAGCCCTGGATAAGTTCACTATGGATTCAGTGAGACTGAATAAATGACAGTGGAACATTCTTGGGGTGAAAGTGTTTACACCGAACTTCATTACCATGGTGGCAGGTCAAGAACAAAATCCTGTCCACCTCAGTGTGAGTCTGCATGCAGCAAGCTGGTCTCTGTCCCCGCAGCTGTCTCATTCTCTGTCCTCAGCGCTGCCACCACTCCAGCCTGTGCTCTCCTGCAGCTATACAGCAGCCCAGAGCCCTAGGCAGAACTCTTTATATAGAGTTAGTAACAATGTATTGCCCACACGTGTATAGTAAGCAAGCCGAGCAGGGCCAGGTGAGAATCCTGGCCATAGGAACCTTCACCTTCTCCACAAACATAATTTCCTTTCCTTTGTCAATTCCTCTTCTCTCCAATACAGCATTATATTCCCAAGTACAGGCCACGAAATTTATAGTTTGTACCATGCTTTCCTTTCTCAAAAACCCTTCAGTAGCTTCCTACTCACCACAGAATAAAATTCCTCCTCTCCACAAATTGATCTTCAAAATCTTCTATTAAGTAGATTAAACCCACCTACCTAATGTCACTTCTTCACATGTCATTTTTGACCCCTAACTGTTGGCTTCCTAAAAGACTTATCATTCCTTTAGCAAATCATGGCTTTCTCTCTTTTTCTTAGGACTTTCTCTTTTTTCTTAGAACTTTTTTCACTTAACTAAATTCCTCATCCTCCAAGACTTTATTATATGTCTTCCTATATATCTTCCTATATGTCTTCATATATCCTATATGACTTTATTATTCTCTCAAAATACACTTTATCTGAAGCCCAAGATGTCATAAAATTTTAAGACATCTGCCAATTTTAGAAATGTTGAAATGTGGAAAAAAATAAATGCCTTAGAGTAAAATTCAGTAAGTTTCTTCCTCGTAATTCCCTCAATACTATTTTTGTATTTTATGTAACTTATTTCTTAGGCTTTGTGTTATGACTTAATGTCTAACTGACCCCCACTAGATTGTAAGCTTCTTAAAGACAAAAATTCTGCCTTGCTCATCAATGATATAGTAGAAATCCTATTAGAGTTTGAGTAAGACCATCCAGACTGGAGTGTGGGAGGAAGGAAGAGAGGAAGAGATGAAAGCAGGGAGGAGGAAAAGTAGGAAAGGAAGAAAGGAAAGAAAGAAAGAAAAAAGAGCACAAAGAAATAAAACAGCACTAATAACATCTATCTCACATTTATTATCAGAAAATTAGAGAACATACATTAAAATCAATGTGTAAAGCGGATCGTACTCAAATGTAAGAGTTTGGTATTTTTAAAGATATATTTACTAAAATTAAATGTCACACTGAAAATCTGTCACTTTTCAATATCAGAAACTACATCAGAGAATATGGCAAACTTTTCTCAAGGAATTTCTACAGGAAACCACTGCCTACGACATCACTTCATACCAGTAATCACCTGGTCACAGGAGAGCACAGCACCCTTCCGGCACTCCAAAGCATACTAGACCGTGATTAGGGAGTGGCTCTGTCTTGCCAAGGGGTTTCAGCCCTGGGCAAGCTCACTATGGATTCAGTGAGAACGAGGAATGACAATGGAATGTTCTTGGGGTAAAAGGGCTTACTACCCAGCTTGTTCTCCCGGATCGAGCCCTAGAATTACGTCTGCAACCAACAGTCTGCAGGTCTATAATCCTTCATCTCTGTCTCTGCCCAGAGCACTGGACAGAGCTCTTTATATAATGACTCAGTCAATAATTGCTAATTGCCTCCCGGTGTGGAAGCAGTAGCCTAGCTGCCGGCCAGTTACATCATCAAGTTGTTTAGAGTCAGGTGAGGATCCTGGCCATAGGAACTTCAATTTTTCCCACAGTGTCTTTGTATCTTAGTCATTCATGTCATTTAAGTGCCTCCTAGTGCCAGAATTCTCAGTCCACACCCCACTTTGATATGCCCTTCTTTATGTTATTGAAAATTCAAAATAATAGCACTTTTAAAACAAAGAAATGCACAAAATGTTTTGTTTTCAAATTACACATGCCTCCTTGGATATTGTTACTTGTTCTCCTTGAGAATTTTAGTGCTAGAAACAGTCACAGTTCTTGCTTTCAATAAGGTGTTACTATATAAAGAGCTCCACCCAGTGCTCTGCCCAGGGGCAGCGACAGAGTTGGGCTTGCAGCACGCAGACTGTCCCAGAGGTAGACGTGTTTCCAGCAATCAACCAGCAACCGTGCGTATAAAGCCAGGTATAGACCTTTTTACCCCAAATGTTCCATTGTTGGATCAATGACCAAATCAAAATGGAGATCCAGCAATATATGGAAACAAATGACAACAACAACACTAAGCCCCAACTTCTGTGGGACACAGCAAAAGCAGTCTTAAGAGGAAAGTATATAGCAATCCAAGCATATTTAAAAAAGGAAGAGCAATCCCTAATGAATGGTCTAATGTCACAATTATCAAAATTGGAAAAAGAAGAACAGATGAGGCCTAAGGTCAGCAGAAGGAGGGACATAATAAAGATCAGAGAAGAAATAAATAAAATTGAGAAGAATAAAACAATAGCAAAAATCAATGAAACCAAGAGCTGGTTCTTCGAGAAAATAAACAAAATAGATAAGCCTCTAGCCAGACTTATTAAGAAGAAAAGAGAGTCAACACAAATCAACAGTATCAGAAACGAGAAAGGAAAAATCACGACGGACCCCATGGAAATGCAAAGAATTATTGGAGAATACTATGAAAACCTATATGCTAACAAGCTGGGAAACCTAGGAGAAATGGACAACTTCCTAGAAAAATATAACCTTCCAAGATTGACCCAGGAAGAAACAGAAAATCTAAACAGTCCAATTACCAGCAACGAAATTGAAGCGGTAATCCAAAAACTACCAAAGAACAAAACCCCCGGGCCAGATGGATTTACCTCGGAATTTTATCAGACATACAGGGAAGACATAATACCCATTCTCCTTAAAGTTTTCCAAAAAATAGAGGACGAGGGGATACTCCCAAACTCATTCTATGAAGCTAACATCACCCTAATACCAAAACCAGGCAAAGACCCCACCAAAAAAGAAAACTACAGACCAATATCCCTGATGAACGTAGATGCAAAAATACTCAACAAAATATTAGCAAACCGAATTCAAAAATACATCAAAAGGATCATACACCATGACCAAGTGGGATTCATCCCAGGGATGCAAGGATGGTACAACATTCGAAAGTCCATCAACATCATCCACCACATCAACAAAAAGAAAGGCAAAAACCACATGATCATCTCCATAGATGCTGAAAAAGCATTTGACAAAGTTCAACATCCATTCATGTTAAAAACTCTCAGCAAAATGGGAATAGAGGGCAAGTACCTCAACATAATAAAGGCCATCTATGATAAACCCACAGCCAACATTATATTGAACAGTGAGAAGCTGAAAGCATTTCCTCTGAGATCGGGAACTAGACAGGGATGCCCACTCTCTCCACTGTTATTTAACATAGTACTGGAGGTCCTAGCCACGGCAATCAGACAAAATAAAGAAATACAAGGAATCCAGATTGGTAAAGAAGAAGTTAAATTGTCACTATTTGCAGATGACATGATACTGTACATAAAAAACCCTAAAGACTCCACCCCAAAACTACTAGAACTGATATCGGAATACAGCAAAGTTGCAGGATACAAAATCAACACACAGAAATCTGTGGCTTTCCTATATACTAACAATGAACCAAAAGAAAGAGAAATCAGGAAAACAACTCCATTCACAATTGCATCAAAAAAAATAAAATACCTAGGAATAAACCTAACCAAAGAAGTGAAAGACTTATACTCTGAAAACTACAAGTCACTCTTAAGAGAAATTAAAGGGGACACTAACAGATGGAAACTCATCCCATGCTCGTGGCTAGGAAGAATTAATATCGTTAAAATGGCCATCCTGCCCAAAGCAATATACAGATTTGATGCAATCCCTATGAAACTACCAGCAACATTCTTCAATGAACTGGAACAAATAATTCAAAAATTCATATGGAAACACCAAAGACCCCGAATAGCCAAAGCAATCCTGAGAAAGAAGAATAAAGTAGGGGGGATCTCACTCCCCAACTTCAAGCTCTACTATAAAGCCATAGTAATCAAGACAATTTGGTACTGGCACAAGAGCAGAGCCACAGACCAATGGAACAGACTAGAGAATCCAGACATTAACCCAGACATATATGGTCAATTAATATTTGATAAAGGAGCCATGGACATACAATGGCAAAATGACAGTCTCTTCAACAGGTGGTGCTGGCAAAACTGGACAGCTACATGTAGGAGAATGAAACTGGACCATTGTCTAACCCCATATACAAAAGTAAACTCAAAATGGATCAAAGACCTGAATGTAAGCCATGAAACCATTAAACTCTTGGAAGAAAACATAGGCGAAAACGGCTTAGACATAAACATGAGTGACCTCTTCTTGAACATATCTCCCCGGGCAAGGAAAACAACAGCAAAAATGAGTAAGTGGGACTATATTAAGCTGAAAAGCTTCTGTACAGCAAAAGACACCATCAATAGAACAAGAAGGATCCCTACAGTATGGGAGAATATATTTGAAAATGACACATCCGATAAAGGCTTGACGTCCAGAATATATAAGGAGCTCACACACCTCAACAAACAAAAAACAAATAACCCAATTAAAAAATGGGCAGAGGAACTGAACAGACAGTTCTCCAAAAAAGAAATACAGATGGCCAACAGACACATGAAAAGATGCTCCACATCGCTAATTATCAGAGAAATGCAAATTAAAACTACAATGAGGTATCACCTCACACCAGTAAGGATGGCTGCCATCCAAAAAACAAACAACAACAAATGTTGGCGAGGCTGTGGAGAAAGGGGAACCCTCCTACACTGCTGGTGGGAATGTAAACTAGTTCAACCATTGTGGAAAGCAGTATGGAGGTATATCAAAATGCTCAAAACAGACTTACCATTTGACCCAGGAATTGCACTCCTAGGAATTTACCCTAAGAACGAAGCAATCAAGTTTGAGAAAGACAGATGCACCCCTATGTTTATTGCAGCACTATTTACAATAGCCAAGAATTGGAAGCAACCTAAATGTCCATCAATAGATGAATGGATAAAGAAGATGTGGTACATATACACAATGGAATACTACTCAGCCATAAGAAAAGGGCAAATCCAATCATTTGCAGCAACATGGATGGAGCTGGAGGGTATTATGCTCAGTGAAACAAGCCAAGCGGAGAAAGAGAAATACCAAATGATTTCACTTATCTGTGGAATATAAGAACAAAGGAAAAACTGAAGGAACAAAACAGCAGCAGAATCACAGAACTCCAGAATGGACTAACAGGTACCAAAGGGAAAGGGACTGGGGAGGATGGGTGGGTAGGGAGGGATAAGGGGGGGAGAAGTAGGGGGGTATTAAGATTAACATACATGGGGGGGTAGGAGAAAAGGGAGGGCTGTACAACACAGAGAAGGCAAGTAGTGATTCTACAACATTTTGCTATGCTGATGGACAGTGACTGTAAAGGGGTTTATAGGGGAGACCTGGTATAGGGGAGAGCCTAGTAAACATAATATTCATCATGTAAGTGTAGATTAGTGATACCAAAAACAAAGCAAAAAAAAAAAAAAAAAAAGGGCAGTTCCTGTGTGGTAACCTCCAACGAGTTCTACACAAGGGTATAAAGGGCATATAAAAGTGTAGGCAAAGGGTCTGTTTGTGTTTATACAGAGGATCAAAGCCTAATTGGGCTACCCCGAAAATGAACTAAGATACGATATGAAAAAGAACTTCCAACATCTGCACTCTCTGGAAGACTCATGCCAGAAGATGATCATCAAAAAACCCCAACAAAGATCCACGCACTGCTACAGCTGTAGATGCACTCATCCCACCAGTTCCTGGACTTGCCATGGGAATGAGGAAGGAGATATCTAAGCTGGCCTGTGCATACAGTAAAACAACAAATTGGACTGGATCTATACTGTTGGAACTCAACCAAGAATTTGGAGAAGTGCAAATTGTAGCGCTCCAAACTCTTACAACTACAGACTATTTACTGTTAAAAGAACATATGGCATGTGAACAGTCCCCAGGAATGGGTTGTTTTAATTTGTCTGATTTCTCTCAGACTGTTCAAGTTCAGTTGGACAATATCCACCATATCATAGATAAGTTTTCACAAATGCCTAAGGTGCCTTAATGGTTTTCTTGGTTTCACTGGAGATGGCTGGTAATTACAGATATGCTTTGGTTATGTAACTATACTCCTATTATGTTAATGTGTGTGCGCAATTTAAGTAGTAGCTTAAAACCTATATATGCTGAAGTTACTCTACAAGAAGATATGTCAAAGAAATAATCAATCTTCCCATGTTTTCTTCCGCCTGCTACTTCTATAGCTTTTTTTCTTCCTTCCTAATTACAACCCTTAAATAGAATTCGTGCCTCATATCAAATTTACCGAGTATCATAACTCCTCCAAGTGGTAAAGATACCTCAAGACAAATGCTGGGCATAGAAGCCACAGGGCATAAATATGCAAAGAAGTAAAAAGCTAACCTTTTCAAACAATAAGGCTTCCCTCTCACTTACCAACTTCACATTTCCCTGTATGGCCCCGGAAGATGACTGGTTAGCCAGAGACGGGTAAGATTCCTCAAGGGAGGAACAACCTAAGACAGGCACAGTCGCAGGGGGGCCATCAGGTGAGAAATTGGGGATCAACAGAGGTGAGGCTTAGAACCTCACCCCCCCTGTTCTGAGAGAAATCTTCTGCATACGTGGATGTTTTATTGCCCTGGTCTAGCTTGGATTAACACATAGTCTACAGGCACACACCTGATCATCTACATTTGCTCTCTTACAACACTAAACTATGTTTTCTACCTTTATCTTGTATCTACCTACCACTTTAGCATTTTATTAAAATAATAATAATAAAGAGAGAAATGTGGTATCCACATATAAATCAAGTATAAAAACCAAATGAGGATTCATATTTGAACTGACTGTTTAGAGTTCATAATGCATGAGCAAAACCGAAAGTTTCTGTGATGACTGCCCTTGTACTGTTCACTATGTAACTTATTCATTATGTAAGAATTTGTTCTACATGTAAGAACTTGTTTGTTATGCCTCAGAAGATTGGAGACTGACGAAAATTAGGCTTGGGGTGGATTAATGATTGTGCATCGAGCATTGACTCCCCTATACAGAATTTTATTGTCGTTAACAACCATTTGATCAATAAATATGAGAGATGCCCTCACAAAAAAAAAAAAAAAAAAAAAGGACAGACTTCCAATGGTAAAATAAATAAGTAACCGGGATGTAATGTATAGCATAAGGAATATAGTCAAGATATTGTAACAGCTTGGTAGGGTGATAGCTGGAACCTAGAATTATGTATATAAATGTTCTACCACTGTGTTGTACACTTGAAACTAATGTAATGTAATACTGTGCGTCAACTACCCTTCAATAAAAAATAATTATTTAAAAAAAAAAAAATGTTCCATTGTTGTTATTTGATCTCACGAATCCAGAGTGAACTTGCCTGGGGACTATCCCCCTCAGGCCAGACAGTTCCATAAACTACAAGACTGTGTTAAAACATATCCTTATCTCTAACTGATCAAACATACTACTGAAATTTAAAAATTAAAAGTATCCTCTTAAAAAAATCTCTTTCAGTAGACTATGCCACAAAACCAAGAACCAAGTGTTTTCAACTTTATAGCTCATTTACCTAATACAGTGCCACTGAGGTAATTTTTTAACTGAACCGAAATACTGATGTTATTACTGGTTCTTAAGGTATTAGTTCTTTCCATTCTCAAAAAAAAAAAAAAAAAAGAACTGAGAGGGGTTTTTTGTTAGTTTCAGCTCTTTCCTTTTTTTCCTTTTAGCAAAGCCTTCTTAATAACTAATGGTACACAGGATTACAGGTGTATTGATGAATATTATACACCATCAACACAGTTGATCTAGTCAGCTAAATGCTTTCAGATCCATTCCCCAGGAGGGAAGGAGAGGAAATATGTATCTGTATCATCGGCAACTGTATTTTCCAAGCAACCTTATCTGGCTTCTAGGAAGATTTGGCCAGTGGCCAGTGGCAAGGCAATAATAAATGAGAGAAGACAGAGAGCGAGAAGCCAGAGTATTCTCCCTCCATTCTCCCTACTTCCTGACACAAGCTCCAAAGAACCTTTGTCTTTCCATAGCTGCCGTTCCCTCCAGATGTTCCTGCCCTCTGACGCCCCTGCTCCCCACACAGCCCGGGCTTCTATACTCTGCGGACAGCAGCCTTTCTAATCTTGCCCTGAGCTCTAATGCTACCACAGAGGCTCCAAGGTGTTGTTAATATCTGCTTTTTCTCAGTCGCTTCTCAATTCCTGGATTAACTTTCCTCTGTCAAAAGACCTACTGTAGTTACTACTTCCCGGATGGATCCTGGCTGTTTTTAAATGTCATTTAAAATAGATTGTATCAAATAATTTAACAACTCAGCATACTAGAGTATAAAAACTTGTAATCTTGAAGAAAGCTTATTACCCAAAAATATTATTCTGCATACAAATTTGGGGGCAGGGGAGGGAAAAGAAACCATGAATTCTTAAAAGTAAAAATAAAAAATCTAACATTTTATTCATACCAAAGTGTTCCTTACTGGAATGAAGTCTTTCCTCAGCTGCAATGTTTGCCTGAATTAAGTCAATCACTTATAATAAAAATGTCACTTTTTAAAAACTTATTTAGTAGAGGGGAAAATTGGAAGGATTATGGGAATTGGAGTCACTGCAGGCCAAGACATCTGTTCAGAGGGAAAAAAATGTTAAAGACCTCCTGTCAGTGACTTATTCAAATCCACATAATCCAGTCCTTTTTCAAGACAAATCCTACTAGACTAATCAGTTAAAAGATATACCTTTAACTATTAATCTAACTTCATAATTATTTTTAAAGATTCTAATATGGTAAAGTTGAATTGCTTTAAGCTTAAGTTCTAAGAGCACAATTTGTAAACAGTTCAGTGTCAACAACTGATTATTACAGGACTTTTCAAATCCCCTTTCTTTAGATCATTTCATTAGACTCCTTGAATAGAGGTAGTCTAATACAATTCAGTAATCGCCATCAATAAAATATTCCAGGAAATGAAACACTTCTAGAGCAGAGAGAATATCATTTGTTTTTATTCTGTGAATAAATAGTATTTCTTAATCACTGAATTCGTTTGCTCTTGATCTCTACAGAAAAACATTAGATGATTCCCAAACTAAAATAAAAGATGGATTTAAGATTACAGACCTTATAAGAATGAGATGCACAAAGAAATAGGGGCCTGACGTTAATAACAAGCATCTCCTGAGAGACTATGCACTGCTAGGCATTTTATGTAAATCACTCCATTTTACTTAAAACCCTGTAAGGCAATAGCACAGTGAGGAAATGGAAACCAAAAAGGTGACATAATTTTTCCAAGCAGCCTAACAAGCTAACAACAAAGTAAAATTGAGTTCAGTCCTGTCTGGCTCTAGAGTCTGGTTCTCCCTTTCTTTCTCTGGAACAATATTCACTGTGGGTCATTTCTTTTTGTTTGTTTGTTTAACACACATCTTCTTTATTCATTCATCGTTGATGACACTTTGATTGCTATTATAAATAGCAACACTTAGACACTTGGCTATTGTAAATAATGCTACAATGAACATATATCTTTTCAAGTTATATTTTTGTTTCCTTCAGATAAATGCCCAGAAGTGGAATTGCTGAATCATATGGTAGTTCTTAGTTTTTTAAGAAAACTTTATATTGCTTTCCACAGTGATAACACCAATTTACTTCTCCACTTTTTTCTCTATGTGGGTCATTTCAAGCTAAAAATGAACCAGACCAAAAAAAAAAAAAGAAAAAAAAAGATAGGCTGAAACAAGATGCCATCTCTACCTAGTATTTTAGCTTGTTTAATATTATCAGACTTTCACACATTTTTGACATAAGTAACACTTGTATAAAAGAATGTTTACCTTGGCATTACTATGTGTCAAGTTCTGCAAATCAACAGATTCCAAGAAGGACCTACCTCAAAAAGTTGTAATTACCAATTAATAAATATTTCTCACTGATACAAAAGCACTAAAATGAAATCTGCATGTCCAAGCCACCATCTAACCTATTCCCCTCACTCTGTATATGACTTGGCATCATATGCTGATGGAATAGCCCTGTCAGGTCTTCTTGGTTAATTATTCCTCTTACTTGTCTGATTAATGTCTGAAAACTCAGTGAAATCTGATTTATTACCCTAGCTCCTCTGTGCAAATTTTGACATTTGCTTTCTAGTCACTGTGCAGTCACCGACATCCTCTACACTACTCCTTTTTAAAAAGTGCCCTCTCCACTTGAAGGAATACATTTTATATCACAACTTAGTGCACATATAAATGTTGTATAAGTGAAACAAAAACTTAATGATAACCACACTTACATCCACTGTGCACGATGCACTTAATATTTTCTTTTTTTTTTTAATGTTTGCAGCAACCTGCTATGTCACACTATCCTCAGGATAAGCCCCTATTGTGCAATTAAAACGCTGCTGGAGAGCCGGCCCCAATAACAAAGTGTTGACATGTCCTAAGTACCTTCCCATCCTCCTCCTCTACATACTGAAGGAGTGATTTCTCATTAGAGAGACTCATTGTGGCATGCAGACTGCCCCAGAGGTAGATGCTATATCCCCCCAAACATTTTCCCTAAAGTATGATGGTTCTTGGGATCACTTTTATTGATGGATTTATATTTTACTACTATGATAAAATATTCATAATATAAAATTTACCATTTTAACTATTTTTAATTGTATAATTTGGTAGCATTAAGTACATTCACAATGCTGTACCAAAATCACCACTATTTATTTTCAGAACTACTTTATCATTTCAAATAGAAACTCTAAACCAATTAAAAAAGTAACCCCTCATTTTCCCTCCCCCCATTTCCCCTCCTGGAAACCTCTGACTTTTATAATAATATTTTATAAACATATATAAAGAACTGAAAATAAAACAACAAATCCATATAGATACATGACCCCAACTCAACAAATTATCAAATTGTTATATTTATTTACCCGTCCCAAACCTCCTGCCATGTTACTCCCACTAAGAAAAATGTAAAAATTACTCTTACATAACCACATCATTATCACAGCTAGCAATATTAACAATTCCTTGGTATCATAAAATACTAAGAATTTTATAAATATAATCAACTTAATTTAAAAAATTGTTTTCACCAAATTTTTCATTGATCACCTCAATAATGCAATTATTCCTAATTAATTTCTTGTGTAAATGTTTTATAGAAGATCATTATTATTCAAGACCAAAAATACTACAATGTTTCAAATAAAGGCTTTCTGTAAAATTCTATAGTAGTTACCCACATTGCTAAGCCATTAAGAGACTACATGGTTTTCCACTAAAAATCTAGAATGTTACTCAGTATGTAATAAAAGCAGTATTTTTCTCAACAAAACACAAAAGTAACCTAGAAAAACCTGAGAGCATCATTATTTTATATAAGCATTCATTACTAACTAGAAAAGTTTTGTCCAGTGTTTTCTTTTGCATGGAGTACCAGAATAACTTAACAAAAAACTAGATTGCTTTTGTTTACTCTATCAGTGTTAACAGTAATGTAGAATGTGGAGATAGAATTGTACCTAAAATTTATTTGGTTCTGCAAAAAAACTCAAACTACAACAATGAAGAGATATGAGAATAAACCCTAGCTAACAGACTACAGAAGTAATTTCTACTGCTATGAGGAATTACTTTGATTTACAGTTTGCTACCATGAAATAACATCCATTTTCAAAATATTAAAGACTGGAAGAGATAAAAGAAAAAACAGGGGCTCACTGAAACTTAATCTATAATTTTTCACATAGTGTAACCACTAGTTAAAAAGACATTGTCAGCCTGTGGAATATAAACAATCAAAGCTTAAAATATGAAATACAAAGTCAAATGTAAACAAGAAAAAAATTTCTACATAGCTTTCATACAGTGTCTTTTCTAATCCTACACATTTTTACTAAAGCAAAATATATGAACTTAAAAGTATAATCTGAACATTCTTTCAAGTTTGTGAATAGAAGGGATTACTCAAGATCAAAAACACATGAATACGAGTATCACATAATCTAACTGGACAAAAACTGGACAGAATTTCTGTATCATGTAAGTGTCTAAGGTAAATCAAGAAAAGTAAAACACTTAAATGTTTAATAGGAAGCATTTGTGCATGTGTATATTTAGATCAAGTTGTACCACTATCTTTACCCAAATCATTTCCAAAGTATCAGATTGGAGAACCTAGAACTTCCTGAAAGACAAGAAATGCCTGATTTGTTTTGAGTTCTTTTCTAGCCTGAACAAACTCAAAAGTTATAAACAGAATATATTAGTATAACCAACATTCTAAAAATGATGCAAAGTTCCAAAAATAAAAACTGAATTATCTTCATTATGTAATTTTTAAAATTTTGCTATGATAATAAGTGAGTTTAAAAATACAATCAGCTAATATATTCTACAGTTTTCACTACTCAATGAAGGGAAATACCTAGATGTTGAATGAAGAATAAAAAACTAGAAAATAATTTTCAAGGTGTACACATAATTCCACATCATAAAAGATTCTATTGTTTAACTATAAGCAACAAAAAGCAGAGAAAGGAAAATCTAAACCTAAGTATTTTATATAAATTACATTTTTGATCCAAATAGCAATACAGTGCTCTGATAGCTCTTACTCTAAATTACTGGAGGCCAAAAAATTTAACTTCTAAAAACTAAAGTATAAAGTTTTAAGCACATACACTATAACAATTTTTTGGACTGAATTCCAAAAGTACTCAGGTTTACCATAAATTATCATCATGAACTTTAAACTCAGGAAACTGAGGTCCCAGTTGAGAGACAGAGAAAGAGAGAGGGTATGTGTGTTGTGGCTGGCAACCTTTTTAATATTTCTCTAAAGAAAGTCACTGATTTCACCTTGCTTTCACTTTGCTTACCTGCCATGAAAAATGAAAAGCTGCCTAACCTGTACACAGAATACAGAGCTAACGATGCAAATTCAATCACCAAACCAACAGGTAAAGCCACATTCAAATAATTTCTTAACTTCAAAAAAATTTATCATACTATCATTGTCCATGACTTAACATTAAAGTATGATCAATTTGTTTATATCACTTGTACAGCAAACAATTTCAAATTCCTTGCCAGATTTAATTTATTCTTCTGTATTACTCAGTAGTAACAATTAGTTGGAAACCCATTGAGAGTCATGCACTGAACTCGGTGCTTTTTACAAACATTAACCTATTTCCCATGACACACCTGCAAGGTAGTCTTACCCTTATTTTACATATGAGAAAACTAAGTATCATAAGGTTTAAATCACTGGATTACTAAGTGGTGGAGCCACATTCTAATCCAGATCCATTTAACTAACTTCAAGGTCTGTTTGCTCTTTCTACCAATCTAGATTGACTTATGCTAATTTTGTTCATGGGTTTAAAAAAAATATCTCCCACTAGTTTTTTTCCAGAAATTTGTATTTGCAACTGGGGGATGAGAATAAAGTCATTTCCAGGAGTTATTTTTGCAAATACCAAACCACAATTTCATCCAAATTCTTCTTGGTTTGACATTTATTATTTCAAATATGAATATTAAAATTAACCATCGACACATCAAGACTTAAGGCACACATTATTACCACAAAAGATCTCCTACAACAGTGCAGATTCTGAATAGATCTAAGATCAAAAGTTGGAGTAATATACTGGTAAAAGTTTTGCCAAACAGTATCTCTGTTTACTAAATGTTTCTAAGTCTACTGTTTCTAAGAATGACTATGTGAAGCTCAGAATTCCTTCGTTTTATTAGAATCCTTCATCCCACATATTAGAACAAATCAGAAAATATATCTGTATGTTTTCTTCACAGAGAAAATGCTTGAAATGCATTTTCATTGGGTATAGAATCTTAAACTGGCAATTTTTTTTCCCCAGCCAATTGAGATATTTTCCCACTGTTTCTGGCTTCCATTTCTGCTCCTGAGCAGTCAGCTGCCAGTGTAACTGCCACAGCTGCTTTAAAACTACCTTTTGTTCTCTATCACCTCTTAAGATATTCTGTTTGTTGCTGGTGATTTCCATGTTACTGTGATATCTCTAGATGCATATTCCCTTGTAGTTATTCTGCTTTTAATTCTCTGAACTTCTTAAACTCATGGACTGGTGTTTTTCATCAGCTCTGAAAAATTATCAGCTATTATTTCTTCAAACATTGCCTCTTTTCCCTTTTTTCCTATTATTTCTCCCTTCTACAATTAGAAAACTAATGAAACTGCTAGACATTCTCATTCTATGTTCTATATACCTTAATCTCTTTCCTTTTATGCATTTCCTTGACTTCCTGTACTATATTCTGGATATCCAGTTCATTTATTTAGTTCCATTTAATCCATCATTAAGCATACCCACTGAGTTTTTCATTATAATTACTGTATTTTTCTTATATCTGGAAGTTTTAAGATCTTTTTCAAATCTGTAAGTTTGCAGTTCCCTGCAAATATTTATCATCTTTTTATAAACATAATAAAAAGATATTTTATAATCTTTGATAATTCCAAAATCTGAAGATTTTTAAGGGCCTACTTCTGACAGTTGTTTCTGCTGCTTCTTACTCATGATGGCTTGTTTCCTTTTGTTTGTCAAATTTTGTGAGCTAATTCTTTGGGAAATTACATCAGGAATTCCTAGGACATAAGATGAAAACGCATTCTATCTGATATTCAATTGCCTCTGCGAGACACCTAGAACCACTTTTAAATTCACAACTTGAGGGTTTTTTTTTTCAGGGGGGTTGTTTGTTTTGGGTGACCATTGAATTGAGCTGCAAATCAAAGACAAAAGTCTATGATTATAGCTTTTGAGCAGTAAGTATTTTTTCAGGTCCAAGGCAACTATTCTTGAAGGCTTGCAGCCTCCTGAGAGCAAGAGCATGGGAAGAGTTTCAATCGTGGTTTACCCATACTCTGTGGGCATAGCTATTTGGAGTTCCAGTTTCACTGGGAAGCAATTTCCTATTAGACTCTCTTTCTTGGGTCTATCTAGGCTTTAATTTCTATACCTTGTGAGGTCTTCAAAATAAAGTAAAAGGTCCCTAGAATATGGCATATGTGCTCAGAGGAAAAACGTTTGGTTTTAATATTCTCCTTTACTCCTCTGAATTCCTGTTTTCATGTAGATATTGGCCTGGTAATTTCTTACTGCCATGTTAGCTCTCAAAGAAAAAATTTTTTCTAGCATTTGTAATTATTTTTAGAGAATTCCTTTGTCCATATAACCTAGCTGACCATATTATGCTATTTTCAATTTTAAAAGGTCTCATATTTTTCTATTTTAATCACTAAAAGTTTCATTTTGTGGGAAAGCATAACACTGACCGTATAGAATAATTTGTCTTCATTCAGCTTGATTCACTACCACTGTCTAGGATAGAATTCTACCAAATCCCAAAACATACCAATTCCATTATGACTATTAAGACATGGGCAAGATTCTGAAATTCCCTAAATAGACATCTGTATAACTGCCATGGAATTCATCGTTTTACTGATTTTTTCCCCCATCAGCAGTATGTATAATGTACAAAAATTCTGTATTTGAAACTACTGGAAGACTGGCTATAGTAGTAAAAACATTACAAATAAGGGAGAACTGAGTTCACTCTTGTTTCTGCCAAGAAGCAGAATTGCAAAGAAAAAGACTAATATATGGAACTACATAAAAATGTAACAATTTTTCATAAGAATTTAAAAAATATATAAGCAAAGTTAAAAGACAAAATAGGTGATACCTGCAATAAATATAACAGGCAGTAAGTTAAAATCTCTAATATACAAAGAGCTCTTGAAAATCAATGAGAAGAAAATTAACACTCCCCCCTCCCACCAAAAATAGACAAGGGGCTTAAGCAGGCATTAAAAAAAGTAAGAATAAAAACAATATATCAATTGTTGCAAATAGATGAACCAAAAGCAATGATTTACAATACCTTCTGATAGCAAGGTTATGGGAAAATGTGATTTATACCCTGTACTAACAGTTGGGGTATAAATTAATATCTATTAGGCAGTTTGTCAGTAAGTACCAAACCCTAAATTACACATACCCTTTGATACAATAATCCCACTTCTAGAAATATAGAGTAATAACTTCAGTTCATGAGGACTTACAAAATAATTAAAAAATAGAATGCCAAACTCATTAAAATTAGGAATTACATGAACAATTAAAACTTAAAAAATCAAGAAATTATATGAATATTTCAGAAAGGGTGGGAATGGAAGTTACTTTTTAAAATTTCACTTTATGTTGTACTTTGATTTTTTTTAATAAATAATATGATTCTTGGGAGGTTGAAAGTACAGTCATATATTAACTCATTCAATAACTGTTGTAGTTTTTTGTTCTTGTTTAGATTGGCATACTGGATTAAAGATAGTCACAAATTCTGTCACTTTCTCCATCTATTCAATTCTCTTCTCCTCACATTGAATCTGGGCTGACTGTCTATTTAACCAATAGAACACAGCAAAAATAAAGCTCATCAGTGCTAAGCCTATCCTTTAAGAGGGCTGCCTGCTTCAACTTCTTAAAATACTTGTTCTTGGGACACTTACCCTGGAACCCACCAGCCATGCCCAGGCCACATGAAGAGGCCTCAGGGAGATGTTCTGATCAGTAGCCCTAGTTTAGCTCCCAGACAGCAGCCAGCATCAACTGCCAGCCATATGAGTAAACATCTTATAAGTGGAAACTCTAACTTCCAATGATCTGACAGAAAGTGAAACAGAGATAAACTACCCCTATCAAATCCTATACAAATTATAAAATAATAAATATTGCTGTTTTCTTAAGCTACTAAGCTTTGGAATGGTTATCACACCACAGTTAATAAATGGAACAGCTTCTTATTTACTACATTTTCAGCACTCAGAACAGTACCTGGCATGGGACACCTATTTTTAATAGGCACAGCATCACGTATGAGTAAAGATGATATACATGGAGTAGTCAAAAGACAATTACAATACACAATAAATATTATGAAGTAGCACAGGGTATCTGGCCAAACAGCAAAGGTACAACACAGACTTAGTGGCTTAAGGAAGCTTCTTGGAGCAGTGGCATTTAAGCTTAGACCTCACAAGAGTCAGCAGATCAAGAGATAGAGAAAAATATTACAGGCTTAAAGCAAGCAAAATCATAAACAGTTCCAAAAACTCAAAGATTTCAGTACTTTATAATGAAATCACAGAGTACAGGGGAAGCCAAAGGAGATACATGACTGAGAAACAGGTAATGGAGAATACTGAAGGGTATTACACTTACAAAGTAAGAGAATCAAGTTAGAGCTTAAAATGATCACCTGGCTCCAGGGATACCAGTCAGAAAACCTTATGGAAACAAAGGCAAGAGATGATCATCTAGAGATCAAGAAATGGTACACCTGAGCAATCAAGAGATGATATACCAGAGAAGTAGCAGGGATAAAGAGACAATGGATTCAAAAGGTAGAATCCACAGAGTTTGATGCCTTTATGTGAGATCTGGAAAAAGTAAGTAAAATTTCTGCCAGATTTCTGGCTTAAACAACTATGGTAATGCCATCAACTGAGATAATAAGCTCAGGAGGGAGAATAGGCTTTGTGAAAGATGGTATATTCATTTGCAGACATACTGAATTTGAGTCTTCTGTGGGCTATCCAGTCAAGTTATCCAGTAGGCAATCAGAGACACAAGTCTAAGGCCCAGGGAAGAAACCACGGTTCGAGCTATAATAGACTTTTAAGAAGTTTTTTCTCCTTGTAACAGTAAGCTCTATCTCCTCTGTAGTCCTCAACCACCCAGTTACTACTGTAAAATTCTCAACATTTGTCTCTTTTTCTCTGTCTGTCTGTCTGTCTCCTGATCAAACTAGAAAGGAGGCAGGAGGGCTATTCTCTGAAGGAAAGAAAACAAGGTATATCTGGAGAATAAAGAGGAAGTGAGAAAATAATTAAAAGGGCAGAGTCAAAGAGGTCCAAAATAATAATCAGAAAGTAGAAAGAGGCCAGAGGAAGAAGAGCTGACATGTCAGGCACTTCCCCGTCCCTGTCATTCCCACTCTGTATAACCTGGTCTATTTATCACTTCCCAGTGGCTTCCGTTACACTCTGTTTTGACAAATAGAGACTGTGGCTTGGCAAACTTTAAGTAGACCATAGCAGGACCATAGCTTGGAAAGAAAACTCACCATAAGGAGTAGAAAATTATACAAGCAGACCAGAAAATCACAGTAGTTGATACTGCATACAAGCAAACACAATGCTGCACAGTCTGATCTCTGCAGCCTCACAGTATTCTTTTAATTTCTGCCAATCTACACAGAAAAAATTTTCAAGCTTTAAGAAGATAAAAATGCAAAACCTCAGAGTTATTGCTTGGGTGGTAGAGCTAGATGGCCACAGTTATAAACGAAGCTGCAGGCACTTTAACTTAAAGTACCACAGAGCTCTGTATACTACCAGGAGTCTTAAATCTGAAAGTGAAATCAGAAAACCTCAAAGCTAGAAAGACCTTTAGAGACTGTCAATTTCAATTGCTACAACAGAACACCATAGACCTGGTGGCTTATAAACAACAGAAATTGATTTCTCACAGTTCTGAGAGCTCAAGTCTGAGATCAGGGTGCCTGCATGGTCAAATTCTGGTTGAAGGTACTCATCCAGGTTGCAGTCTATGGGCTTCTCACTGTATCCTCGCATGCCAGAAGCAAGCTCTCTGGGGACTCTTAGAAGGGCACTAATCCCATTCATAAACGCTCCACCCTCATGACCTCATCTAATCCTAATTACCTCCCAAAAGTCTCACCACCTAATACAACACACAGGGGAAAGGGGGACCAGGGTTTCAACATATGAATGAGATGGCCAGGGCAGGGGGGACACATAACATATCATTTGGTGCAGTGGCAGAGTTTTCCAAATACTTTAAAGTCCTTCTGAGAGCTGGGCTGATCAATTTATTATGATACCATATCAAAACATGTATCAAGTCACTGAAATTAAGAAAAATCATTCCAGCACAGCCTCCATAAATGAAAATTAATCATGACAAATACCCTCAAATAAAAATGGTTGGCTTCAAATGGTATGCTTATCTACATGGAAGTGTAAAAGAATCAACTGAAAAGCTGCATAATAGATTCAGAAAGTGACTGGTTTTAAAATAAATATCAAAAACAAAAGCTCCTCTATTTACTAGCAACAGACAGAAAAAACTTACACATACTGCACATACACACAAAGACACACAAAGGAACAGAGAAAAACCCCATTTGCAACAAAAACAAATTAAATACAGTGGGACTGAAAAGAAGACCAAATGATAGTGCTTCTGATAACCATGAAGGAAGAACAGATCACTAAGCAGTATTGAGAAAACTGGATAATCAAAAGCTTAAAAATTGTGTACCTTTTACTTCACACTATACAATATGTTCTAGAATAACTGCAAATCCAAAATTTAAAATTGAAACTATTAAAATTGTTAAAATATATAAATTAATAGATAGACAAACATAAGGTAGGAAAAGCCTGCAAGATATTAAAGAGCAAGAATTAACTACATACAATGTTCAAACCTGTAAGAAGGCAGAACAAGGAATGAAAGCATAAAGCCAATTTATACACAAATGAAGCTGTTAAAGAAAAAATGATAATACCCAATAACAACAAGTACGGAGCCTCTCAAACAGCTTTGCCATGAAGGATAAAGTGGTACGACCTTTCTGGTGGGCAATATGGTCACTTGTATCAAAACTATTAATCATGGGCATATCTTTTAACCCAGCAATTACATTCACAATTTTTCCTAAATAAATAATAATGCATAGGCACAAAGGGATATTAGCTACAATAATGTTCAGTGTAGCACCGCGTCACAAAGATTGAAAAGAATCTAGGTGTGGAGAATGAGGGCTATTTATAGCACATTCATACAATGAAACAGTATGGGGCCACTAATAATTACGTGGAAGAGTAACATTAGTAATATAAAATAGTAAATGAAAAACAAATGCAATGAACAAAATACCATAAATTCACTTTTAGCTTTAAAAAATAGGTGTTATCTACACATACACATTTATCTATATATATCTACAATACAGGATAAAGAAATTAATTCCTAAATAAGAGAAATGAAGATTGGAGAGGGAAGAGGCAACTTATCCAAGCGTCCTTACACCATACACATATACCTATCAAAATGGGTATTCTTACTACAAGAGTCTTGGACTTCATGAAGAACGGGAAGCCTAGTCTAATGAATTTAGTAGACAAAGACGGAACTAGTGGTATCATCTGTCCATCTCCCATCAACTCCACCTTTCGCCACCCACCTGCCCCACGAGGGATACAGGGCAACCAATGCACTGTCTCACCCCAGGGTGCCAACAGGTGAAATGTTAGTAACTCTACTTGGATTCCTGCAGGGCAGCTGCTCGGACCCTTTCAAAGGTACCTATCCTGGGAACTGTAAAGGGGTGATGCCGATCTCCACAGGTCATTGTCAAACAGAATGAACAACTCCGTGGCAAGGGCTGGTAACTTGCACTCAGTATTCTCAGTGTATCACCCCAGCTCCAGAAGAAGGCGGGCGCATCCCTTCCTGGGTGGTTGTATCTTATGTGCAGGCTTATTTCTCACTGATCTAATTATTCTGAAGATCCACTATTTAGAAATGGAAACCTAATTATTTTCGGTTCAACCTTTTTATTTTAGGGACAAATGTTTAGTAACACTGTGAGATAAAACATACCTGCTAACCAACATTTGTTACTCAGCTTTCTAAACTAGTACTTGTGGTACAAATCTGTTTTTCAGCCTCTTCAAGGCAAGATAACCCTGAAGAGAAATGTAAGAGATTCCCAACAGTACAAGTAATTATTTTTGATCACTTATTTTTCATAAAATCTCCAAAAAAGGCATTACTTTTCATATATGAAAAAAAAAATTTTTCTGATGGAAGGCTAAACTATCATACTGTAATTATTTCACCTAAGATATTTACCCACTAATATCACCTAAGATATTACTTTAAGGAAGCAGCACCTTCCTTAAAGATATACCACAGCTAGTCTGTCATAAATTATCACATAAAACTAAATACTGCTGATTTTAAAAAGTAAATCATTCTTCTAAGTAAAAAGTAAATCATGCAAACTTCATGACTTGTAAAAAGGTGAAGGTAAACATTCTTGTCAATATAAGTTTATGAAAATTTCAATCACCTATAATGACTATTTCAAATCTCACAAATCTATTTTGTTTCAAAAAAATAACCCAATAACCTAGGCAACTGAGTTGAGAAAAGCAATAAATCTGCAGTTACTAAATATGTTCATGGAGTTAGCCATAGATAACCACATGCAGCACAGAACAATGTCTGAATGACATTATCTTTAGATCGCTTTCACCCAAACGAATGGACATGTAATGAGCACCTACAGCATGCTGGGCCCTACAGCAAGTATGAAAGATACAAAATGCTCATACAGAGATCCTATACTCCAGTTCTCTGCCTAGTCAAGGAGAGAGGAGCTATTGTAACTGAACCTAAAGAAGTTAGAAGCTGGTCTCTAGCTCCTTGCTGGCACCAGGAGCAAGATAAGGATAACTGAGTAGATAGAGCAAGATTGTCTATTTTGTTCCCAGAGTTTAGAGACAGAAATAGTCCAAAGACAACCTAGGAGAGGAACTGAAAGTTACCACAAGATCCTTCATCAACACTCCCTACTAGATTTGCAAAAGTAACTGCAGTTCTGCACACAGGCTTCTTAATAATTCTGCCTACAGCTTGAGAGGGAAGACAATAATTGTCCTACCTGGAGTTTGCAGGAATGTCATGACCAGACTTGTGCTGACAAGACTCAAGCAACCAAGGACTGAGAGTTTCATGACCCTCCTCTGACCCTCACTGATGTCTAGCTGTCTGCAATTATCTGTCACCTCCTGCTCCCCCTCCTGCTCTCCCTTTCCCTGGCATAAAAGGATCTTAAAATCAACCCAGAGTTAAGATGGGGCTCTAGGCAATAGTCCTCCCGTCTTTCAACCTGCTGGCTTTTTAAATAAAGCTTTTCCTCTTTCTGACACTGTCTCGGTGTATTGGCTGCATCAGGCAGCAGCAGAACCAGACCCTCATGGTTACACTACTATGAATTATAAAATATATGTATACAGACCCAAAACCTTTATCTCCAATTCCAAAAATCCAAAAAGCTCTAAAAACTAATTGTTTACTAAGTTGTCAACAAACCATGGCCTAACTAATGTGAGGGTTTTTACAGTCTTTTTTTTTTATTATTGGGTTGAAGATGTATAATTTTGCTGGCAAAATCAATGTGTATGATGATGGGGTGAATCAGGAGGTTTCATGATATACAGCACATACACCATATTAATTTTCTGAATTCTAAAATCTTTTTACTTCTGGGACACATAGGAAAATGCAAAGAAAGGAGGATTTTTCAAGGAACAAAGGAGTCAGTTGAGGAAAGTAAACATAGTCAGAGTACCTTCAGAAAAATAAGGTAATTTTGTCCTAGGCTTCACAACACTAGAAAATTTTAAACCAGTCATTTCATACCACTATCAAAGACAACATTATTTCTACAGCCTTACTTCCTTGTTTTAAAAGATCTGCCAAACCTTATTTATTCATATTTAATTCTCCAAAGGGATAAAATATTACTATAACAGTTCTGTGTTTTCATCCAAAAAGTAGAAACTTTTGTTTTCTTAGCCTATACAGCTTTATATGAAATAAATGTACAATTTCCATAAGTTTATTCAAATAGTCATTCTTGATTATATGGATATGCAGTTTATCTGTAGTAGACATAATACCTAATACATGATAGCTATGTGCCAGAGACTAAGCTTTGTATGTATGTGCTACACAAATATACTCATTTAATTCTCAAAACAACTTTGTGAGGTACTATTATTATTGACATTATAAAGATCAGAAAGATGAGGCAATGTGAGGCTAAGAAACTGGACAGCATGGTATCATAACAGACATCACAATAAGACTATGAGCTTTGAGAAAACATGTACAACAGATTTGTTACACTGACTTTCTTCCCAAATTCAATCTTATCCCAATTAATAGAGAATTAATGCTACTGGAATCAGCCCACAGTCCCCCCATTCCCAACACTCTCCCTCCCCTATCTTTTCCCCCTCCCACAACTGCTCACAGCCATAACCTCTCATTTCTCAAGTTCTGGTACATACACTGTATACTACTGCCATTCTAATTATTGGTCCTTGTTAAGAGAAATGTTTTAGACCAGGTGTACAAGCACCATTCCTCAGACTGGTGCTGATATGGGACAAAGCTTTCAGTGGACTGAGAAAAAAGGGGGTAGGTGACAGATGATGTTAATTCTTTTATGAAACAAATTATTCAACTTAAAATATCCTTTATTCTGAGGTTGTCCTTTTTCAGTGTCACAAAATGGTAACAACCAATGCTTAAGAGGTTTTTTTAATAATCTTTACTGGACAAATAAAAAGTCAGTAACACAGTCAATTCCCCCAAAGTCCTAAATATTAGAATAACAAATATAATAAACCCTACCACTTATGCATTGGGGAGAGGGGAGCCTGGCAGACAGGCATAGGCAGGAAATGAGGACTAAAAACCTGCAGGGTCAAATGAAAGCAGATACTACTTTCACGTTTAACAGTAACAAACAAACTCAGACAGCAACTGGTCCAGATGTCTGGACAAAACAAAATGAAGTTTTGCAAAGATCAATATTGTATTCAGAGATTAAAATTATTGAGGCAGCTCTTCATTTTAAAGTAAGATAAAATGGGGGGAATTTTTTAAAAAGATGACAAATCTGAATTTCAAAATTAAAGTGAAGCTCATAATTCTCAAAAATACTAGGAAAAGGGGATTTAAACAGCATCATTAATTTATTTTCCTCTAAAAAAGGCAGAAGATTGTTAAAAGAATGGACTTCAGAGTTAGCCAGCTAGAGTCCTAACTCTGGGCTAGCATGGGACTTTTACCTTCTCTCTGCTTCAGTTTCCTTAAAGGTTTTGTGCAGATTAAATAAGGAAGATAAAGTCGCAAAACAGTGCCTGTCACTTGGTAAGTGCTTCAAAAGTACTGTCATAAATATTTAATAACATGAAGAAATAAATATAATAAAGAAATAAAGTAAAATGATTATAAAAATTACAGTACTAAAGGAGAAAACCAAGATGGCACCGTGAGTAGGGCAGTGGAAATCTTCTCCCAAAACCAAATATATTTTTGAAAATACAACAAATACAACTAATCCTAAAAGAGAGACCAGAAGACACAGGACAATAGCCAGACTACATCCACACCCACACGAATCCAGCGCCTCGCGAAGGGGGTAAGATACAAGCCGCGGCCCGGTGGGACCCAAGCGCTGCTCACCGCAGCTCCTGGCGGGAGGAGAGGAGTCGGAGCGGGGAGGGAGAGGGAGCCCAGGACTACTAATCACCCAGCCCTAGCCATCCGCACTGGAGCACAGACACAGGGCGTGCGTGGGGTGCTGGAAACTAGGGAAACAGGACAGTAAGACCTGTGAGCAGGTCCCTGCAGCCGGCGCACCCGGGACAAAGAAAAGCGAGTGCTTTTTGAAAGTCCTAAAGGGACAGGGACCCCACAGCTGGACAGAAGCGCCCTGGGACACTTAGCCCAGCAGCTGTGAACCTCAGGGAGTTCTGGGTGCCCAAACCCCCGCAGCGCAGCTCAGAGGCCCCTCACTGTGATAAACAGCCTCCCGCCTGTTCCCCCTCCAACGTGGCTCCCCCATATTGGAGTAGCAGCCTGAGGCTGGCCACGCCCACAGCAACTGCAGAGCTAAATAAACTCCACAGTGGCTGGGCAAGATCAGAAGCCCCGTCTGCACGCAGCTGCCCAGCACAAGCCACTAGAGGCCGCTGTTCTCCCAGGAGAGGAAGGCCCTAAACTGGCAAGAAGGGACTTTCTCTTACCCAACACATGCGCCAGCTCCCCACAAATATATCTATAGCCATGAAAAGGCAGAAGAAATTGATACAGATCAAGATCACAGAGGCAAACCCTGAGAAGGAGATAGACCTAACCAGTCTTCCTGAAAAAGAATTAAAAATAAAGCTCATAACCATGCTGATGGAGATGCAGAGAAATATGCAAGAGCTAAGGGATGAA
Organism: Manis pentadactyla; assembly: GCF_030020395.1. NCBI lineage: Eukaryota > Metazoa > Chordata > Mammalia > Pholidota > Manidae > Manis > Manis pentadactyla. The sequence continues at coordinate 50,034,171 of NC_080032.1, read as the reverse complement.
GTCCGGAGGGAGATTACAGACGTCCGGAGGGAGATTACAGAAATGAAACAATCTCTGGAAGGATTTATAAACAGAATGGATAAGATGCAAGAGGCCATTGATGGAACAGAAACCAGAGAACAGGAACGCATAGAGGCTGACACAGAGAGAGATAAAAGGATCTTCAGGAATGAAACAATATTAAGAGAACTGTGTGACCAATCCAAAAGGAATAATATCCGCATTATAGGGGTACCAGAAGAAGAGAGAGAAAAAGGAATAGAAAGAGTATTTGAAGAACTAATGGCTGAAAACTTCCCCAAACTGGGGGAGGAAATAATCGATCAGACCATGGCAGTGTACAGAACTCCCAACAGAAAGGATCCAAGGAGGACAACACCAAGACACATAAAAATTAAAATGGCAAAGATCAAGTACAAGGACAGAGTTTTAAAGGCAGCTAGAGAGAGGAAAAAGGTCACCTACAAAGGAAAACCCATCAGGCTATCATCAGACTTCTCAACAGAAACCTTACAGGCCAGAAGAGAATGGCATGATATATTTAATGCAATGGAAGAGAAGGGCCTTGAACCAAGAATACTGTATCCAGCACGATTATCATTTAAATATGAAGGAGGGATTAAACAATTCCCAGACAAGCAAAAGTTGAGGGAATTTGCCTCCCACAAACCACCTCTACAGGGTATTTTAGAGGGACTGCTCTAGATGGGAGCACTTCTAAAACTAAACAGATGTCACCAGAGAAAATAAAATCACAGCAAAAGCAGACCAACCAAATACTAACTAAAGGCAAAGAATAAAATCAACTACCCACAAAAGCAGTCAAAGGAAACACAAAAGAGGACAGAATAAAATATCCAACATATAAAGAATGGAGGAGGAGGAATAAGAAGGGAGAGAAATAAAGAATCATCACACAGTGTTTATAATAGCCCAATAAGCGAGTTAAGTTAGACAGTAAGATACTAAAGAAGCTAACCTTGAACCTTTGGCAACTATGAATCTAAAGCCTGCAATGGCAATAAGTACATATCTTTCAATAATCACCCTAAATGTAAATAGACTGAATGCACCAATCAAAAGACACAGAATAATAGAATGAATAAAAATGCAAGACCCAGCTATATGCTGCTTATAAGAGACTCACCTCAAACCCAAAGACTATAGGAACAAAGAAAGACTGAAGGAACAAAACAGCAGCAGAATCATAGAACCTAAGAATGGACTAACAGTTACCAAAGGGAAAGGGACTGGGGAGAAAGGGAGGGAAGGGAGGGATAAGGATGGGGAAAAAGAAAGGGGACATTACTATTAGCATGTATAATGTGCAGGGGGGCGGGCATGGGGAGGGCTGTGCAACAGAGAAGACAAGTAGTGATTCTAGAGCATCTTACTATGCTGATGGACAGTACTGTAATGGGGTTTGTGGGGGGATTTGGTGAAGGGGGGACCCTAGTAAACATAATATTCTTCATGTAATTGTAGATAAATGACAACAAAATTAATTAATTAATTTAAAAAATATATTAAAATTGTATTTAAAACTCACATTGGCATAAAGATGCATTCAAATTACAAAATAAAACATTTTCTTCTGTCTAAAATCTCATTTTTTCTTCTGATTTTAAAAGAAATTAAAACATTTTTGTGAAAAAAAAATTACAGTACTAAAAGTTGTTATACTTTAATAAAGGTTTTTAAAAGTACAAGCATGTGTACTTTTTATGTAAAGTATATTAGGTTATGTATGACACTTTTCAACTTTTCAATTTATGTTTTTTAAAAATTACTTTAGGAAAAAAATTGGAATCAGTTAGGAATACCCACAACAGGTGGAGACCCTAAATTGTTTACAAGCTTGATTCCAAGGCTCAGGATTGCATTACTCAACTGAGGCTGCATTTGAGTAAGAAAGAGCACACATTTAATACTTTCACCAAAGAATCTTTACCCCAGCAGTGCATTCAGACATATGCTTAATAACCTGTATGTTGATAAAGCCCAACTACCCATAACTGAGCAAGTCCTCCAGCCAGAAGTACTGAACTTCTATGGAAAATTGCCAGGGCCAACTGATGCAGGCACCACACAGAATAAACAACTGATACTTGCACTCTTCCTGGTTGAGACAGCTGCCCCAGTTCTGCTATTCCCCGGGTCTACCCAACGTGGCCTGCTCACTCTGTATAAAGGGTCTCCCTAAAGCAAGCTTTCTCAGTTCATCCTAACATTTGCCTCTTCCCTCAAGCCATCTCTCCCACGCAGGGAGAATTACTAAAAGGCACTTGCTCATTGACACATCATTTCATTTCTTGGCACACGAGTTACCTACATCGTTGCTAAAGGATAGTTCCTTGTCCAGCAGCACCTAGAATCTTGTAAAAATTGCTGACAAGGAAGCTGCATTCAGAACTACTCAATCAGTTTGCATTTTCAAATAACATCCCCAAGGAATTTCTATGCACGTTGAAGTTTGAGAAGTCCTACTTCATATTAGTTTTCTGCAGATAGTTGCACAAATTTTAAATGCTCTACGTCTATTCTAGTTTAGATGTATGGTATGGAAATTCCAAAACATCTAATCAGAAAAGTTCATTAAGAGAAATAACCAACATATAAATGAATTTCTTTACCACTAATATAAGTCAAAAGTGTTCAAAGATTTTCAATAATGTCTACATTTAATTGTTCCAGTCTTAACTATTTTGTGCAACCGCACACCACTAATGCATCGTTTGGGGAGCTAAATTTTGTTATACAAAGAATACAAAGGAATGACTGGGTCTAGAAATCTCAGCACAGTCCAGCTCAAAGGTATGCACCCTGCATGCAAAACTTTCGGGCTTTAGTCCCAATTCGTAACTGACAAATGAAACTCTTTCCAGAGAAATTATTCAGAAAAAAATCTAAAGGATGTGAACTTCAAACATAAATCATATTCCTGGTACTAAAACTATTTAATAGCAAGTACTGGACAAAGTCTAGGTCATTTGTAGACCGGAGCATTGTTTTGGATGTTTGTGTTGGTTTTGCCAGGAAAAGTAGGAGAAGGGGGATCAACTTTGTTTCTCATTATCCTGAAAAGCCTCGACTTGCTTGCTCTCACAGGTGAATACACTGAAGTCGTACTCAGACAAGGCCGTGTTTCTCCCCTCAAAGGCGAAGCGCTCCTCGCCTCCAGGCTGATCTGAGGTCTGGGATTTGGGCCGCTTCCGGCCTGAGGAGGAAGCGCGCCGCCCGCCGCCGAACGGACAGGGGGATGCGCAGGAAGGAAGCTGAGCCCCCGGCCTGCTACCGCCGGCCCTGGCCCCAGCCTCCCGCAGGAGGGCAGGCCGGGGGCCAGAGGAGCAGCGCTGGCCTCCCGCCCGGGGCTGGGGGCCTCCTTTCCCGCGCCCCGGTCCCCACTCCGCTCCCGGAGGCGCACCGCGCGCAGCCCCGCAGGCCTGCTCGGCGGCGGCAGCGGCCCGAGGCGGGCGGAGCCGGTCCCGAGGCGGAGGGGAGGCCGGGCGGGAGCGACGGCAGGTGGGAGCTGCGCTGGAGGGAGGCGGGCAACCAGGGGGCTCGGGCCTTTTCATGAGTGTCGTCATCTGGTTTTACCTGTGGCGCAGAAGGGCTCCCCAGCTCCTACTCCCTGAGTCCTCCTCCCCTCCTCTTTTCCTCTCTCCCCCTCAGTCTCTGCCGATCGCTCGCGGAGCCGGCGGGCCTGGCCCGACCAGAAGGAGAACAGGGCGGGCGGGGGCGGGGGGAGACCAGTGACCACGTGACCACGCTCTCGCCGTAACGGGCCGCCTCCTGCAGCGCGCCCTCCCCGCGCTCCACCTCTAATAACCCCGCGGCTCGCGCGCCCAAGACGCTCGTGCGCAGACGCCCGCGAGGGTCTGGAGACTGGTCGGTGCACCACGCGCTCGCGGGCTGGGCCGGTCTGTGGGGCCCCGCACGGCGGGAAGAGGAGAGTTCGCCGTCCGCGGAACCCCCTGCACTGAGCCTGCCGGCTGCCCGAGCGCATGCGCGGCAGCTTCCCGCTCCCCCTCTGTCCCGTCCCCGCCCCGCCTCGCACTTCCTTCTCCCTCGCTACACCCCCCACCACTCCGAACCTCCGCGCCCTGAAGGCTGGGGACCTGTTCCTGAGACTCAGCAACTCACACTCACTACTACCTTTTCAGGGTGACACTGAGACGAAGGGGAGATGTCAACCCCTGGGACCCTCCAAATAATTTACATTTCCTTCTTGCTTGTCAATGGCCTCCCATTGGACATTTTTTTATAGCTGGGTAGACTCCTCTTCATGCTTCAAGTCCCAGCTCAGCTGTCACTTCCTCTGAAAAGTACAGCACTCTGCTTTGGGGAAGTCACTACCATTTTGTGCACCTACTTTAACATAACCCATAGAAAAATAATAAATAATAGTTATTTTTTACCAACGCACAATCTAGGTGTCTTGCCAATGGGTTTCAGACCAGGGCAAGTTCACTATGGATTCAGTGAGACCAAGGAATGACAAGAGAACATTTTGGGGGTGAAAGGGTTTATACCAAACTTTATTCCCATGGTGGCAGGTCAATCACTAGAATCCCATCCACTCAGATTGAGTCTGCATGCAGCAAGCCAGTCTCTGCCTCTGGGCCTCTCTGCCCCCTCAGCTGTCTCAGCCTCTGTCCTCAGTGCTGACACCACACCACACCAGTCTCTACTCTCCTGCAGCGTTGCAGTCGTCCAGCTGTGCAGCAGCCCAAAGCATTAGGCAGAGCTCTTTATATAGAGACAATAGCAGTGTATTGCCCACACGTGTGTAGTGAGCTAGCCGATCAGGGCCAGGTGAGAATCTTGGCCACAGGAACCTTCACTTTATCCACACCAGGCTCAGATTTTTTTCTTTTCCTCATAACCTGGGTTGGTATATCTTTAGCATTGTACCTCAGCAAAGGTCCAATGACTATCAGAACATGAGCAATGTCTAAACTTTGTGATTGTATGCCCTCCACCTCTGCTTAATCAGGATTTAAGACTTCCCTTAACCCCAAGCACGTGGTGGAATGCTGGTGGTGTTTTCCCAATATGAAAGCTTTTGAATGGCAATGCTAATTAGAGCGGTAAATGTTTAACCTAGTAAAAAAAGATTTATGATCTTTTAGTAGCCTATCTTCACAAAGAGCTCCAGAGGAAATTGATACTGTTGAGTCCAGAAAAAAGGAAATCAAGTCAGAGAAAGTTCAAATTTCTAAAGGTTAGCTAGCTTTAGAAGAGGTTCCCTGTGTGGGAAAACCTTTGTTCACACCCAACACAGGGCTTCCCTCTCTTTCTGTTGGCCCTCTTTGTCGCAGAAGCTAGACAGGTTAAGTTCAAGCCTCTGGCCAGATTTAATCAGGGCAAATAATTAAAATGTAAAAACTTACTCACTGGAAATTCTGACTAGACCAATCATTACTGTTAAACTAGTGAATACCAAGATGATATTCAAGCAACAGAACTAGTTGCAAAATCCCAGAAAATACTGGGATAAAAGAAACAATATTAACAGGGACTTCTGAGAAACAAGGAAAAATCACAACTCTTAAGACTACAATCTTACATGTCTTCAATATTGATGGACACTTACCAAGAGTGATCCCACCCAAGAGTTTCAGCTACCACCTAGTATCTGCTGGTAGCATCGCATTCTAAATCTCCAATTCAAGGTTCAGACTCTGTGGGAGACTATTACTTTGGTGGCCTGCAATATGCCATGCCTCCCCAAAATTCACATATTTGTGTAATCCTCTCTCCTTGAATCTGGGCCGGGCCTGTCACTGCTTTAAACAATAGAATATGGCAAAAATTACTCTGCCAGTTCAAGGCCAACGGCCTTAGGAAGACTTTGCAGAGGCAGCATTGTGCCTTACTGGGGGCTATATTCCTGGAAAACAGAATTAAGTAATCCCTCCACCTGTCTGTGTTCTGGGAAATGGCTTACTGCAAAGAACCACCCTTCCCCATTTGACTTAGATATCTGAGATTCACTGTGCATTCTTTCTCCTAAGACTAAAGGGCCAAACAAGACTTTACCCCTTTTGCTTAAAACTGTTAACAAGGTCAGGCACAAACCCTTCAACTTTCCATTTCTTTGTCTCATGGGTGGTTAGCTGAGATTAGAACTGTTTGTCCCCTTGAAATTAGCTAGACATGGAGATAAACCTTTCCTGGCTGACTGAGACTTCTGCTGGTTACAAAACAATACCAACTATAATCCCCCCTTAACCTGTCTACTCCTTCCTGTAAAACTATATGGCAAAACCACTGTGTGGAGACACTCTGATTTCAAATCTGGGCACTGTTCCTGTTGTAATAACCTGAATAAAATCTATTTCCTAGCTTGTTTGTCTTCGACAGCAGCTTCCAGTTCTGCCCTTCAAGGAAAGCACCACTTAAGAAATCCCAGTACGGTGAGACTACCATTTTTGGAGAAGTCTAGCCTAACCATCTCAAGAGGTCAGACAGAGGAAAACTGAGGCCTGCCTGTGCTCTCTCTGGACCACACCAACTGCCTCGTGCATGAGTGAGGTCATCTTGGAAGTGGATTCTCCAGCCCCAGTCAAGTTGCCCCAGCTGAAGCCATATGGAGCAGGGGTGAGCTGCTATAAGCCATGCCTGAACTGCAGCATTGTGAGCAAATAAATAATATCATTGTTTCAAGTCACTGAGCTTGGTGGTAGTTTGTTAGGTAGTAATAAATAACCAAAATAAACCTGTATATCCAGCCGTTTGCTACAGATGTGTCCCCACTGTTGCCACAGGCATCTCCAATTTGGCCTGCTCAAACTGAGTTTTCAAATTCCCACCAAATCTGCCCCTTATCCTATGTCCTCCACCTTCACTGATGGTGGGTTTGTCTCTCTAGGACCCCAAACTGAGAACCTGGGAGCTTTCCTGAACTTCTCTTTACCCTCCCACACCCAGTCACCAAGTAATAGCCTTTCTTCTCCAGCACCGCCAACATCTCTCACCTCAGATCCTCATCATCTCTCTCCTGAATGACTGATGATTAGGCTTTTCGAAATTGCAAGGAAGAGCCATGCATGTTCTGAGATAACCTTAGAAACTTCCTATCAGGCAAGGAGCGAGGAGACATGGGAAACCAGCACAGTCATCCTGCATCACCTGTGTCCTGGTGGTCTCACAGCTGGGAGGGACAGTTGGCCCTATGAAGAGCCCCCAAATGACCCCGTTCTTTAGGCCACAATGGTGGCTAATAGAAATCCACCTTCTTTCCGGCTTCTTCCATCCCTAATCTGCAAGAGAAACGTGAGGAGTGTGTTAGTTCCAGATTGGTACAGAGCACCTTGACGGGGCTAAGAGTGCCAGCAGTCTAATCTATGAAAAATAAATAAGTAATAAAGCTGATGATTAATAACTCCAGGAAATATAAACAATGCCTGAAAATTCATTTTGAATTATGTTACTTATAATACAGTTCATGTTTTTACGGTAGAAAAATTAACTGTGAACCAACGTCAGCATTTTTAGAAAAAGCAACTGAGATAATTTTGCAGCTACTGGGTTCTCTTCTTAGGCATCTATGTGCATTCTTGGTCTTGGGGCCTGGCAGAAAGTGAAGCACAAACATGCAGATGTTTTCTAGGAAAGGTGGAAGCTCTCTCCTAGGTCTCTGCATATGGGGAAACTCAGTCTAGGCCCACTCTGCCCAGGCCAATATCCAAATCCCTTCTGATTCTTTTCTCCTCCACTCCATTCAACTTGCCTGGCCACAGTGGCTTAGACTATCAGGATAACAAGATGCCCATCTGTAAACTGGCAGTGAAGTGGTATGGTGAGCATGCGCTGTGTGTGGAGCTGGCTTTGGGGAATCCTCCTCCTTTGGTACTATGTGCAGCAGCCATGGAAACACCCTGCTCAGATCCCCGGCCTCAGAGAACATAGCTGAACTTCAGCCTCACCGCCTGCCAGATACACCATTGTGGTTAGGCCAAGGCCACATTTTCCTGGGCTGCTCCCAGTGAATGAGTGAGCACAGCAGGGGTATTAGGGCAGGCCCCTTCTCAAGGGACACCAGATTCCTCAAAGGGCAGCTTCTGCTCAAGGATTCCCCATAGGCTTAGCCAAGACTTTCTTAGGACTGCCTGCAGTCTTAACACCTTCTTAGTCAATCTTCTTTCCCTCTTAGCTTTTACAGTTGTCAGAGCTGTATCATGGTCTAAAGGCTTTTCCCCCTGCTCCTTCACTGGTATTCTCTCAATAAAAGTTTTGCACACCCAATCCCATCTTGGGGTCTGCTTCTCTGGGAACCTGAACTGAAACCCACCCAAATTCTAGAACTTCCTCTGGCCTACCCTTGGCCTAGAGCTGAAGGTCACAGTTATGAATAAAATGTAAATAAATCTAAATTCTTTAATTGTATTTTGTGTTTTGAAAAACCTTTTAACTGCCCAGAGCCATCCATTAAAATGCAGCTAAACCTGGGCAGAGATAACAACAAGCAAAGCCTTTTAAAAACATAAAGATTGTTTGAGTTATTTTCACTATAAAGATATTTTAGATTGTAATAAATATTGTAAGACTAATAATATACATTACTAAAAGTGTTGTGGGGTAACATGGGCCATCTGGGACTCCCCTCTCCGTTCTGCATTCCTGAAGCAGATCATTTGGGGGCTGATTGTGCAGCTCATAATAAGAGCTATCTCCCACCAACCCTCAATCACGTCTCCCTTCTCCCCCAACCAAACGCATCAAGAACCTGAAACAAACAGGGCCAATCACCTTCTCTTTCTGAGAGAACTGGGAATTGGGATTCAAAGGCAGCTAGTTAGGGTTTGCGTGTGGCTAGAACTTTAATAACCCAATGGAGGAAGCCATTCCATCAGTCAAAGTCCGACCCGGAGACTAGGAACCACTTCAAGTATGTAGAACAAACGGAGTCTTAATACAGGGAAGGAGTTGCACAGGTGACAGGAGAGCTGAGAACCAAACAAGGAGTAGGTTACCCAGAGCTTAGCAACAGCAGAAAGGAGCTGTCCCTTAGCTGAAGAGACACTAGGAAGAGAGCACAGGACTGGGGCTGCAGGGCTGTGGTCTTCAATAGAATCTACAGCATGGTAATACAGTCTGAGCAGTTGTATGCAGACAGAAGTATGTCAGGCAACTTTCCTCAGAAGGCACATGCAAGGTGCTCCTGTCCCCCAAGGAAAACCACAAGGAGTGGGGCGGTGCCAGTTTCCTAAAGAAGGGCCTAGCTATGTCAGATGGGGAAAGTATGTTTGCCAGACAAAACAATACACTGTTCACAGCATGCCTTCTGTTAGTTACATAATTTCAGAATGCTCTCACCTAACATAAAGCAACTATCCATTTACTAACCTGTAATTAAAGAGTATCAAGAGGTGCTCAACCAATAGATCAGTGATATTAGGCTTTAAAGTCATTTTAACTCTCAATCCAGTCATTGGAATATAAAACTGTTATTATTTTATAGACAGCTTACCAAAAAATGGTGAAACTAGAATTTGATTTGTACGTAGTGTCTACTTACCAATGTGTGATAGAGTACTGGCTCCTCTTTACTTCTCAATTAATTTTTCTCTTCTATCTTTGGCATTGGGGTTAGCTGGGCATGTGGCCACCTGTCTGAGAGTGCATTTCCCAGTCTGCCTTGTGGCTGGGTGTAGCCATGTCACTGTTTTCAATGCACAGTATATAAAAAACAACATGTACATCTTCCACATTACTTGTTTAAAGACAACTGCTTGCCCTATACTGCCTTTTCTCTATTCCTGACACCTGAAACACAGACAGGGCAGTCACCCAGCTTCCAATGTGCAGAGCAGGCAGAGCAAGATGGAAGGATCCAGTCATTCGTGGAGAGTTGATTCGTGGAGAGCTGCCTCCCAACTGTGACTGCCCCACTACACCTTTAAATGAGAGACAAATAAACTTATACCATATTTAAGACACTGAATTTTTGATAAGTGAAGAATCTCATGAAAGACTAGATATATTTTTAAAACATGAGTTGATAAATTCACTCTCCCTTAGAGGAAATGATGTCAACATTTATGGATATGAAGAATATCAAATACTTTGAAAGTGTAAGGCCCATTTTTGTACCTGTATGCTTTTTATTATTGCCAGAGCACCCATGTTCAAAGTTGCCCTTAAAGATCTTGCAGCAGAGACATTAGGAAGTGCTGTAGACTAGAGGTTACATACATAGAAACAGAGGTTGAAATACTCAAGTTCAAATCCCAGTTCTCCTTCCTTGTTAACTCAAACTTACTTGTCATCTCAAACAAGTTATTTAACCTCTGTGGCTTCAGTTCTATCTGTGAGATGGAGATAATAATAGTCTCTAACTTACCAGATTGTTGCGGATAGTAATTGTGATAATCCACTATTAAGTAAAGAATTCAGCACATGGTAACCAATTAAAAATAGATGTTTTTATATATTATTATATATTTTGGAGTCTTGATGAAAAGTACATTTACAGTCTGTGCAGAGAGAAACCATTCTAGATATAACAGTAATGATTGGGATTCATTGTTTGATTACACAAAATAGCAAATTCTGGATTTTACTTTAAACATCAAAAAAGACAGAGGTGTTTTGTGTCATACTGCCAAAACATCTATGCTACACCCACTAATATGCCTAAGTGGCCCTGCATTAAGAGTAATGTCTTAAATTTGTTACTCTGAAAGCACTGTATCTCAAAAAATTATAGGAAAAAACATTTATAGGAGGAGATATAATCAGTGGGGCTTGTCAACAGTTTTGTGGAAGTACAATGAAGTCACGATCACAATTATGTAAAGCCATTTCTTTGGAGTTCTGTTCTCTGTGAGAGCAATTATTTCCATTGGATTACTTATTCTTGGTCAGATATATACAGATGGTTCCTTGGAAAACACCTTTCAACAATGATGTATTCCATATGAGACCCTTACAATTTTTCCAGATGCAGACTTAAAATGTTGAGCCAAGAGAAGTGTAAATAAATAACATGGTTTATACCATTTAGTTCATATCCCTATTATAATATTTGTCCCAGTGTGTAATGAAAAGCTGCTTAAATGGCTGACTTTCCCTAGACTGTGAGCTCCTCAAGGGTAAGCAGTATGTCATATCATCTCTGTACAAGCAGTATTTAAAGAAGTGCTTAACATCTCATAGGTATGAGATATATACTAGATATGAATAAAATTAATTGGCATTACATTATAGAAATCACCAAATTGTTACATGTTTGAATACAAATGTAGCTGCTTAAAACACTATACATTTGTAATCTCATACATCATGGCAGGTCCTGAGTCTGTGCCCAGCTTACCTAGGTTCTCAACTTGAGGATCTCTCGTGTGCTAGCCCTCAAGGTGTTGGCTGACACTGCCATTTCATCTCAGGTCTTGATTGGGGAGAGATCCATTTCTAGGTTTTCATGGTTGCTGGTAAAATTCTGTTCCTCTCCAGTTGTTGAGGACTGGGAGCTCAGTTCCTTGTTGGCTGTCAGCTGGAGACTTCCCTGTGTTTCTTGCTAAATGGGCCTCTTCACAGGGCAACTCACCACCTAGCAGCTTCCTTCATCAAAGCCAGCAAGAGAGAGTTTCCAAGCAAGACAGACATTATAGTCTTATGTTAGGCAATCACTGAAGTGACATCCTGTCACTTTACAATTTACAGTTTGTTAGAAGCAAGTCACATGTCCCTGAATTTGCTTAGTTCACGTGTTAGTTCATAAGAATCACCAGATGCTTGCTCAATGTGCTAATGCTCCAGACACAAGATGCAAGAGGAAGACAGTTTTTCACAGAAGTCCTTACAATTTGAATGGATGAGTTATAACTCATGAACAGAAAACAGTTGAACCCCAAAATCACCAGACAGTTTTGTTAGGCTGAATGCACACATACAAATCCTTTAAAATGGTGACTTAAATATGAACACTTAAGTTCTGCAACATCTCTCTGCTTAGGGAATTCAAAACAAAAATGTCTCACATGGTCCTCAGCATGCTGCAGGTGATTCCATCCATTTGAATACCCAGCCAAAACCAGTAGGTATGCACACAGGAAGACAAATGCAAGAGTACCATCAGCAACAAGAGAGGTATTGATTAGTTTTTGTTGCAACAACGGTGCCTAACAAACAACTCCAGTGTCTCAGTGACTTACAAAAGCTTGTATTTTGCTCTCTCAGGGACTGCAAGCTGGCTGTGGGTCATGTGATCTTGCTTGGGCTTGTCTGGGCTAACTGGCTTAGGCTGGACTCCAGACGTCGGGCTGGTTCAGGTCTGTCCACATGTCTTCTTTATTCTGGGACCAGCAGCCACACAGGGGATATTTATGTTCTGCTCATGGGCAGATGACATAAATACAAGAGGAGTGAGTAGAAACATTCAATAACTCAGAGGGTTCTGGCTCAACACTGGCACACTATCACTTCTATCCACATTCTTCTGGCTAAACAAGTCAGAAGGCCAAGTCCAACATCAACATGATGTGAAAATATACTCTGTTGACCCCATAATAGAGGCCATGGTGAATAATTTCAATACAGGAGAGAGTGAAAAGATGGGGAGTAACGAGTAAAGCAAATACGAGGTAGCCAACCTTACAAGCTGGTCAAGTTGCTTCTGACACTATCATGAGCTCCCTGACTGCTGCTCTAAAAGAACAAGCCATGCCATCATGTAACTAACAATTCAGGCTGTGAATTGGTACAACAGTGAGCTCCCTCAATATGTAATTCCCTATAAAATACAAAATCTACATTATGGTAATATAATAAAGGTAAAGATTTTACAAGCACAAGGGCCTTAAAAATTATAGTTCCCATGGCAAATATAACATAGCTTTTTGTGCCCATATACTGTGAAGACAGAAGTCCTAACTATAAACAGTAATGGGAAATCATGCATATTCAAGGATGAGGGTGATGAAAGAGTTATGGGTTCAGTTAGAAAAATTACTTTGGGAATTTTATCTTATGGATGAAGACTCAAGAATGTACAGCATATTACAACTGAATATTTAATAGGTGACTGAATAAAGAAATTGCATTCAAAAAGGCTGCAATGTTGTAATCCAAATAAAAAGAAATATTTTTAGATATATGACAAATAGTGCCAATATTTTATTTCTGTGTTTTTGTTTCAGATTTCAGTAGTTTTATTTAACTGATGGTTCTTTGTTGGGATATATTTCCTCATAAATACGTCGGTCTCATGAACCTGGAAAGCTGACATATTACGTTTGTCTTTACTTTTTAACTGATAGAGCCTCCAAAGATCACTGTTTTCAACTACTGTTTACCTATACCGTTAAAATGGATTAACGTAGAATGCTTTGCAACTTGTTTTTTAACTTGGCTTATTTGAAGGGCATTAGATGTTATACTATATTCAATTAGTTAATTAATTATTAAATTTGATTTAAATTGCATATAGAAACACCAGAAGTTGAAACTCTATCATATCAAAAATACTTAAAAAACATAATGGTATTACTTCAAATATAATGCTATTCCTTCCAACTTCCGTAGTGTCATAATAAGTGTCACATATGTAGCCAATTCCTGATATCCAATTATCAATTCATTTATGTATGCCTGAAGACATGAACAGATGTATTCCTGAAAAGCTGGAGTAGAGCTAAATTCCATATATCAGACTATTCTCTCACTTAACTTCTATATCTTATGTTAAAAATTTGAAGGTAGACTCCTAGGGCAAAAGCCTTTAAAGGCATGTCTACAAGTTGGGTTCACAAAAGGGCTGTCTAGAGATGTCTGATAGGTTCGCCTTACAATTTCCTGTTAAAATGCCCATTAGAACACAGAAAAAGAGAAACACTGGCATTGGCCCTGTGGACTTAGAATGAGAGAGGAGCAGTTGCTAAAGCCCAGGCGGAATTTCAACTAACTGTGTTAATTGATGATGAGGGTCTGAAAACACATTCTTAAACCACTTTCCTAAGCTCTTCCCTCTGAAACAGGATATGATAGATATTGTCAAAAATTGCAGGAAAAAAACGTTGGCACCCAATCTGCCTTTAATTCTAGCACACAGGCACTTTGCTGACCATAGATAGACACCAGCTGAGCCAGGGAGAGCTGACTTTCTACCATTTACCTTCTCTTTCCTCCACCTAATAATCTCAGTAGCATCTCTGTCTCCCTGCATTTAGAAACACCTCCCAGAAACAGCACAGCAGAAGGAAGGGTAAGTGAACAGAGACAGGCTATATCTTGGGAGTTTCAGTTAACCTAACGAACAGTGCTCCACATGGACAGAGACAGAAAAGGGCACAAGGAAGACTACCTGCTGGGTGAGTAGATCTTGCCCAAGTGGGTGCTACACTCTCCAGATAAGAATGCAATGCTTTTAGTCAGAGAAACCAATGCTGAGAACAGAAAAAAAAAAAGCGACAGCAGACCAGTGGAAACCTATTAAGGTGTTAGAGGCCATTTCTTAGGAGCACTGTTGGTTTGTGGGAAGTGTTTCTTTTTGTGAAACACAGTTGTTTTCACTGGCTCTTGGGCACTTAACTGAGGTTATGTCCCCCGTGTTGCAGTTATTAACATTTGTAACCAACTACCCCAAATTTGGTGACATAGAAAAATAATCATTCTGTATGGTCACAGATTTGGGGGCAGGAACTGGACAGGGCATAGCAAGGGTGACTTTCCTAAGCTTCACTCCATCTGGGACTCAGGTGGGAAGACTCCAAAGCCACGGGCCAAGCCAATGGCTAGTGGCTGGAATCATCGAAATGTTCCCTCAGTCCTGTAGCTGGCATATTAGCTGGGAGGCCTGGAAGACTAGGACTGCCCACCAGAGCACCTAGATGGGGCCTCACCATGTGGTCTGGGTTTGCTGCTGCGTGGGACATTTAGGATCATCAGACTTACGCATGGCAGTTCAGGGCTCTGAGTTTGAGCTTTCCCAGGAACAAGGTGAAAGTGGCATGGCCTATTGGGCCTTGAGTTGAAAGTCATACGGTGTTACTTCTGCTGAATTCTTGGCTACAGGTGATTCTGAGCCCACCCAGATTCAAGGTCAAGGGCAGACCCTGTTTTCAATGGGAAGCACTTCAAGGGAGATACTGTGTCCACTCTGAATCTGCTTGTTATTAAGGCAATCTGTATTTATTTCTATGGCTGTCCTAACAATTCATTACAAATTTAGCTTCTTAAATGACACACAGAATCTTCTCGTTCTGTAAGTCACAAGTTGACACAGATTCACCAAACTAAAATCAAGGCATCAGTAGGCTGCCTTCCTTTCCACAGGCTCTAGGAGAGAGTCCATTTCCTGACTATCTGGGTGGATGGCAGAATTCAATTGCTCGAGGTTGTAGAGCCAAGGTCTTCATTTTCTTGAAGGCTTTTCTTACTTTGTAGAGGCCACCCACATTTCCTGCTAGTGCTCCCTTTCCTCCATCATCAAAGCCAGAAATGGTGGCTGAGTTCTTCCCATGACACATCCCTCTGGCCCTTCTGTCATTATGTTTCTCTTTGAACACAGCCCAGCAAGGGAAAAAGGTTCTCTGCTGCTTTTAAGGAGTTGTGATTAGATTGATCCCACCTGGATAATCCTGGCTAATCCCTCCATCTCAAGGTCCATAACCTTAATCACATCTGTTCCTTTTACCATTTAAGGCAACATATTCACAAATTCCAAGGAATAGGCATGGATGTCTTTGGAAGGGACATTACTTTTCCTGTCTTCCACACAAACTAAGCTACCTTGAAATTCTCCCTTTCATCCCCAATCATCCCTGCTTAATATGTCCTGTGTTAGAGATTTTGCACATTAAATTGACCTTCAGGTTTAGGTTTGAGAATAGTCAAGGACATTTAAAAACACTGGGCTCAAACAATAGTGCTCTCAAAATTCCAACATGAATAGACAGAAAAATTCAGTTTAGGGGTTTATGAAATAATACTATAGCCTATGGGAACAGAAGCACCACCTCTTAATATTCAGAGAAAGATCATGGCTCTGGAAAAACAAATGGTCTTTAAGAAATACATTAAAAATTTTAAATATATATGTTGGAAATAATTAAAAAGATGCCCAAGGACATAGCTTCTTGTAGAGAGAACAGAAATGACAAGACTGACATAGATAGCTAAGAAAGGAAACTGAGTGAAATGCGAAGAAAAAAATGTAATAAAATGCAAAATACAAAAAGCAAAAAACCCTGCAAAATAACAAGCTAGTGTTGTGGACGACAAAGTGGAAAAGCCTTCTAGAGTGCATTCTAATGCATGGAGGAATTTTTGGGTTACAAGTAACAGGAACTCCTTTAACCTCACCAATGAATCCTCCTTTGTCCCAAGAATGTTCAAATGGAATCTGCCACATGCAACCAAAATAGGTCTCAAATAATTTGAACAATATATACACCAAATTTAGTTTGAATAATATAATTATTAAGACATTTAACATATACATATCAGAATTTGTGCTCCACAAATTAAGACATTTAACATATACATATCAGAATTTGTGCTCCACAAATAGAATTTTTGCCTTTTCAATGGCAATAATATTCCATCAACCATTTTTTCTTCTTATAAGAGTCAGATGGAATTAAGTGATTCTGATGATCATCATTTGTACTCTACATATATACTTGTGCATTTTGGGGTAAATGTATTATACTTCATTGCAAAAACAAAGAAGTTCCCAAAACAAAAAGGAAAAAGAAAACTCAACCAGAGAAACTGAGAAAAGACAGAAATATGGAACTGATAGATATAAAAGCAGACTTAATAAATAAAATATCAAATAGAGGAATTGATAAATTCATGAGGTACTTCTTTGAAAAAAGAAAAAAAACATTAAGAAATAGTATTTTTCATAAGTGGGTATACAAGCAAAGAAGATGGAAATTTTATTGGAAAACTACACAATTTTATGAAACTAGTAACTTTGTTATAAAAACGTAAAATATGTAATATATAATTTTACTTATGTGATAGCATAAAAAATCACAACTGATAGAAGATGCTAATAAAGTGAATTAATCAATTAAATTAAAAGTGTGATCATCTATGATTTAGTTGTTGTTAGGTTTGTAATGCAAAGTTGCTCTTATATTAGGAAACCATAATTATATACCGTATCATTAGGACAAACTAAAAACTTCCTTAGCCTCTCAGTAGAGGCTGAAAATATTGGTTAATAAAGTGAATATTTATTCCCGATAGAAACTCTTAATGAATCAAGAATAAAATTACATCTCCTTATTAACTATCTTAAACAATAGCCCAAATAATTCTTAATAATAAAATACTATAACACTGTTGCCCAAAATGTCATAAACATTTATTCCTTTTGGGAAAATTGGCTTAATTTGGTGGTAGTCAGTGGGGATGGGAGTGGGAATAGATTAAATTAGATTGTCATCTCACAGAATATCAAGATAACTTTTAGGTAGATTAAAAAATGTAAAAATTTAAATGTAAAAAATTAAAAATTTAAATGTAGCATTGCAAATGGGAAATGGATACTAAATTATATGCTGTATTCACAGTTAGTTTTAAAAAACTGTATACAGCTACATATATACCACATAACATTGATATAATACAGTGGAAAGACTAGGAGAAAAACCACCAAAATCTTTCTTTTTTATATTAAAGCCCAATATTCTTTATACTTCCTATAATTTCCAAATTTTCTACCGTGAATGTGTATTATTTTTATAATCAGAAAAAACAGCTCTTCTCTGTAAGACCACAGCATTCCACCATCAAGTTATCGTGTGGCAAGTTAAAACATGAGGTTTGCACTTCCTCTCATTTCTTGAGTGCTTTCCTTCATTTTAGGATTATTCTAGACTACCAGATTAAGGTTCTGGCTGCTTTCTGGGGTGATCTTCTTTGCAACCAGCTTCCAAAAGATTAAAACAGCAGCATTATTCACAATAGCAAAAGGTGAAGGCAATCCGAGTGTATATCTATAGATGTATGGATAAACAGAATGTGGTATATACATATAATGGAATATTACTTAGTCTTAAAAAGGAAGGAAATTCTGACAGAAACTGCCATGGATCAAATTTGAGGATGTTATGCTAAGTAAAATAAACCAGTCACAAAAAGATAAATACTGTATGATTCCACTTAGATGAGCTTCTTAGAGTGGTTAAATTTGTAAGAGACTGAAAGTGCAATGGAGCTTGCTGGGGGCTGCGGGGAGGGGAAAGTGAGAAGTTCCTGTTTTAATGGCACAGAGTTTTATTTTCAAAGATAAAAGAGTTCTGAAGATTGCATGACAGTGCAAATGTATTTAACACTACTAAAGTGTACACTTAAAAAGGAATAGGATAGTACACTTTGTGTTAAATATATTTTATCACACACACAATGATTGAAACAGAAAGATGAGAGGACAGAAAAGGAAGCACAGAAAGCCCTGTGCAGCCCAGGCAAGGCATATTGCTGCAGTAGTACAACCACAGTGCTGGGCCACTGGGCTTCACCTCTGATTTCTGCAAGTCTTCCTGTACTAAATCTGTTCCCTGCTTTATTAATTCTGTGAGATGAAAACTCTGCATATCAGGTTGTCATCAGTTAATGGCCACTTGAGTAACTGGTAGCATGTGCACACGGAAGCCACATTTTTTCAGGGACTCATAATTGGGAGACCAACATTGTGAAGTGATCTGTGACTGGGTTTGGGAGGTGCTTTATTTTCACGCAAAATTCTGTGTGTAGCTGAATGTGTGTATTTTTATAAAAGAAGTCCTTATTTTTCTCAGCAGTTTTTTAAAGTTGAGAACCACTGTTACAAGGGGTGTTCCTATGAGGTGTAGGCTGCTAAATTTTACTGCTCACGTACTTCAGGTATCTAACAATATCCAGAAAGGTTCTTGGAGTCACGATTATACAGGTACAGCAGACTGAGGGTGATTGACCTTCACTATTTGAAGTTCATGATGTATATTTCCCTCCAGCATTAGCTTAAGCAAGAGTATGCGAACAAACACAAATGGTCTAAGTTTTAGTCCAGTACATTCCAGATTCCTCCATTTTCTGTCTATTGGTAATTTTTGGTCTGCTGGTAATTTTTGTGTTCTAAACTACTCTTGTCTTCCTGCATTTGTGGTGGGATGTAACTTTTTTCTCTTTTTTGTTCAAGATCTTCGTTGGTGAATGTTTTACCAGCTTTGCTTATGTGCTTGTTCAGTGTTCCCTTTAAAACAGTCATTTAAAAAATTTCTTGGCAGAGACCCACAGTTAGAAATGAATTTTTAGTATAATCCGCTACCCATATACTCTCACATACATATATGGAACAAAAATGTCTCAAAATAATACCCTGACTGCATGTGAAACACTAACATTTTCTTTTCTCTTCTATTCCATTTCACTCCACTCCTTACTATTCTATTTAGTTATGAGAAGAATCACCACTTGTAACCTAAATCAGTGGTTCTCAAATTTGGCTATACATTAAGATCACTTAGGGAGCTTTAAAAAAGTGCCTGGATTCACCATTCATTCCCACCCTCCAGATACCCCCCGACCCGCCACCCCAACACCACCACCCTGTAACACCTGCCAAGATTGTGATTTAACTGGTCTAGGGAAGGATCTGGGAACTGGGATTTTAAAAAGCAAGCTCCATGATTCTAATGTGTGGCCTGAGTTGAGACAGGTGGGTTTAAATTTGGTTTATCATCTGCTATTAGGTCTCATTCCTTGGTTTGAAAAGCACTGTTTGAAATGGCATCTTTGATTATTGTTTGATGCTATAGCAATTTAAAATGTTTTCATTATGTTTCTTTTCTTTTTCAAATATCTTTTTTCTCTTTATTATTTATCCAAATGCACTCCATAAAAGGCTGAGGCTTGCATTGGCTCCTGTACCTCTGTACTTGGGTAAGGTCACTTATAATCATTAAGGCATGTGGACTGGCTCAGTGATTCTCAAACTTTAATCTCAAGACTTAATGTGCATAAGAATCACCTGGGATCCTTGTTATAATGAAGATTCTGATTCAGGTTGTCTGGGATGGGGCTTGAAATCTGCATTTCTCATGAGTTCCCAGGTAAAGCTGATACTTCTGGTCCATGGAGCACACTTCGATTTGCAAGATACTAGACAATGATGCTTTACCTCTCCTTTCTAATTGGATCCTTCTCTATTCTCTGGCCAGCTGACTCTGTACCCTTTCCTTTCATTATTTACAATTTTTCACAAACCCTGATGAAAATTTTACTTTCCTTCCCATAGATAGGACCAGTGACCTCCTGATTGGGGTTCAACATGACAGGGAATCCTTCCCCCAACACCAAATGGGCAGATACATAAACATCATGAATCTTTGGCATCAGAACAGTAAAATCCCACTTTGCTATAATAGTTTGAATGGATATCCCTGAGTCTATGTCCCATATAGTGCAGGCAAAATACATGGGTATGTGCGTGTATCCACTTGTAATACAACAAATTTTCCAATGGTAAGCATTCTTCCTAATCATTGAAACCAACTAATATTTTCACAGCAAGGTGCTTGTACTTGTATTTTTGTTGCTGTTGTTGTCCATATAATTTTTTTAATTTTGGTATCATTTATATACAATTACATGAGCAACATTGTGGTTACTAGATTCCCCCATTATCAAGTCCCCACCACATACCCCATTACAGTCACTGTCCATCTGTGTAGTAAGATGCTACAGAGTCACTACTTGTCTTCTCTGTGCTATACTGCCTTCCCCATGGCCCCCCTACATTATGTGTGCTAATCATAATGCCCCTTATTACCCCTCTCCCTCGCCTCCTACCCACCCCCACTCCAGTCCCTTTCCCTTTGGCAACTATTAGTCCATTCTTGGGTTCTGTGAGTCTACTGCTGTTTTGTTTCTTCAGTTTTCGCTTTGTTTTTATACTCCACAGATGAGTGAAATCATTTGGTACTTGTCTTTCTCCACCTGGCTTATTTCACTGAGCATAATACTCTCTAGCTCCATCCATGTTGTTGCAAATGGTAGGATTTGTTTCTTCTCATGGCTGAATAATACTCCATTGTGTGTATGTACCACATCTTCTTTATCCAGTCATCTACTGATGGACACTTAGGTTGCTTCCATTTCTTGACTATTGTAAATAGTGCTGCGATAAACATAGGGGTGCATATGTCTTTTTGAAACTGGGCTCCTGCATTCTTAGGGTAAAATCCTAGGAGGAACCTCCATACTGCTTTCCACAATGGTTGAACTAGTTTCTTGTATTTGTATTTAATACTGTTTTACATTAAGGTTATCTGTTTACAAGTCTGTCTCTTACTAGTGTAAATGCACTTTGAGGTCAGGGACTACACCTAACTCATGCTTGCATAATCAAAGAGTCTACTAGGCATTCAATAAATGTTTGTTTATTGAATAGTTGTAATATGACTTATTAATTACCATGACAATGCTTATTGGGTTAAACTAGCTGGCATTTATCTAGCTCATTATTAGTCTGTGGTTCAGCAATGTAAGCTGGGCTTTGTAGGTAGTTCATCTGATCCAGTCTGGACTCACTGTTGTGTTATATGGTTCACTTCTGCTAGGTGGCAGGGGTGACTGGACATTTGTCTCTCATCCACCAGCAGGCTACCTGACTCAGTTTTTCATGGTTGTGGCAGAAGTGCAAGAGTGCACATTGAAACAATAAGTGCTTTTCAAGCTTCTGCTTGCACATATTTGGTACTATCCCATTGGCCCAAGCAAGTTACTTGGCCAAGCCAGAGTCAGACTGAGAGGGCACTACAAAGCGGTATGGCAGAGGATGGTAAAGAATTGGAACTGTTTTGGCTGTTAATCTATGACAGTGGTTTTCCTTTCCTTCCCCATCTTATATCAACCCCCAAGTCTAAAATTCCTGCCGTATATGGAAATAGAATCATGATACTGAAGTCCTTCCTGCTTTTAATTTTGAAACCACTAGTTAGTTCTGCCATAATAGAGGCTTGATCTGAAGTGATTTAGTCTAAGCCATGAAGATGCTGATTTGTCCTGGAGTGCAGCCTGGGCTTCATTACAGTCCATTCTCATGTCAGGTGTATCAGCCACAATCCCATCCACCTGCTGGTGTGTGAGCCTTCCAGGCACTGCGCCAATATGCAGGGAAGCAGACAGCCATGTGTTTTAATCAGCATCTGTATCTTGATTTTTTTGGGTTGCTCTTTGAGCCATGTTAAACAAAAACATAAAAATTACCTTAAAAGCACCTTGATGAAAAGACACTATTATCAACTTTCTCATCAGATGGGAGGAAAATACTGAACATGGGGTAAGTGGCCAACATCACTGACATCGCTGAACCTAAAATAAAAAAACTAATAAATGCCTAGTTTAACAAAACGATCATAAAGAAACCATTGATTGTAGTAACAAGAAAAACTGAATAACCAACGTCATTCTCAGTGTCCCCTTACTCTTCTACCACAAGGAGATATATTGCATGAAACATATGCACATAATTGAGAGGCAAATAGAATTGCTTAAAAAGAGATACTCAACTGGCAGCAATAAAATTTAGACCAAATATCAAAAAACTATTAAGCCTAGCAGTAACATTGATTAGAGCTCTATTTTCTTATTTGGTTAGTCCTAGGAGGACCACTGAGTTGCTGTTTTAACTGGTGGAAAGGTAAATTAATCTCGTTTAATGGGCAGAAGATGCAGAAGCCGTGCTTCCTCTCTTCATTGCTAGGGATGGATCAGGGTAGTGGAATTTCAATAAGATTATTGGGTTCAGCACATTATTTATTTCCTGGAAAGTTAGAGACTTGTAAAGAGATACATACCTCAGCTCAGCAAAAAAAATATTCAGTTGCCCCCAAGTAAAATCATGAAGTAGGTCCATTGTATCCTCACATCCCAGCCTCAGCCCTTCCCTTCAGTTGCAAACCATCATTCAAGACCCTAAAGGGAGGCCTCTGGTTTTTCTCCTTATCCAAAAAACCTAAAACTCACTTACATGTCAATGTTAATGATGTCTAATGAGCCAAAGCTTTTTTTTTTCCCCAAAAAGGGAATAAAGTTCCTGGAGAAAGATTTTATTACTGAAAGTATATATGCTGTTTCTACCCTTAAATGACATCAAGGCAGCTGTCCTTTTACAGGCAGGTTGCTGGAGGTGAGTTCTTTGGCACGTGCAGAACTAAGAAATGAAAGCTTAGGGGCTTCTGTTTAAATATAGCAGGTTGAAGATCTCTGACAGTTTTCCCCTTCTAAAATTCCACCAAAAGTCTGGCCAGACATAAACCCAAGTGGGAACAACCGTAAGAACAGAGACAATGGCACATAAAGACTGTTAATATTTTGAAGACTGATAGCAGGTGGACACACGGTAACAGCTTTGGATCAGTTTTCTCTGCTCTGCCCAGTTTTGGGGCTGTGGGCATGGTGCTGGTGGAGTGGTGTTAGTTCATGCCCTCTTCCTGCCACACTGAACTGCTTGTGAGTGGAGGGTGCTCACCTTGTGTGCACTGGACATGTCCATGAGAACTGGGTGAGCTGTAGTTTCACAGTAGTCTGTTGAGTGAATGGGCAGTTCTCTCACAAACTTTGAAGGATCTGATATTTGACCCCACTTGTAAGCAAAGGACCTAATTACTCATAGTAAAACAAGTGGCATGAGCTTCATATTCCCATAGGGTCCTCTGGCCCCCAAGTTCCATGAGAGTGATAGATAAGAGACCAGCCGGTGTGCCAAGAGGAAAGTATATTGCAATACAGGCCTACCTCAAGAAAGAAGAACAATCCCATATTAGCAGTCTAAACTCACAATTAATGAAACAAGAAAAAGAATAACAAATGAGGCCCAAAGTCAGTAGAAGGAGGGACATAATAAAGATTAGAGCAGAAATAAACAAAATTGACAAGAATAAAACAATAGAAAGAATCAATGAAAGCAAGAGCTGGTCCTTTGAGAAAATAGACAAAATAGATAAACCCCTAGCCAAACTTATCAAGAAAAAAAGAGAGTCTACACACATAAATAGAATTAGAAATGAGAAAGGAAAAATCACTATGAACACCACAGAAATACAAAGAATTATTAGAGAATACTATGAAAAATTATATGCTAACAAACTGGATAACCTAGAAGAAACAGACAACTTTCTAGAAAAATACAACCTTCCAAGGCTGACCAAGGAAGAAACAGAAAATCTGAACAGACCAATTGCCAGCAATGAAATTGAACTGGTAATCAAAAACCTTCCTAAGAACAAAATTCCTGGACCAGGTGGCTTCACTGCTGAATTTTATCAAACATTTAGTGAAGACCTAATACCCATTCTCCCCAAAAGTTTTCCAAAAAATAGAAGAGGAGGGAATACTTCCAAACTCATTCTATGAGGCCAGCATCACTCTAATACCAAAACCAGGCAAAGACACCACCAAAAAAGAAAATTACAGACCAATATCCCTGATGAACATAAATGCAAAAATACTCAACAAAATATTAGCAAACCGAATTAAAAAATACATCAAAAAGATCATCCATCACGATCAAGTTGGATTTATGCCAGGGATGCAAGGATGGTACAACATTCGAAAATCCATCAACATCACCCACCACATCAACAAAAAGAAGGACAAAAACCACATGATCATCTCCATAGTTGCTATAAAAGCATTTGACAAAATTCAACATCCATTTATGGTAAAAAATCTCAACAAAATGGGTACAGAGGGCAAGTACCTCAACATAATAAAGGCCATATATGACAAACCCACAGCCAACATTATACTTAACAGCGAGAAGCTGAAAGCTTTTCCTTTAAGATTGGGAACAAGACAAGGATGCCCACTCTCCCCACTTGTATTCAACATAGTACTGGAGGTCCTAGCCACGGCAATCAGACAACACAAGGAAATAAAAGTCATCCAGATTGGCAAGGAAGAAGTTAAACTGTCCCTGTTTTCAGATGACATGATATTGTACATAAAAAAACCCTAAAGAATCCACTCCAAAACTATTCAATCTAATATCTGAATTCAGCAAAGTTGCAGGATACAAAATTAACACACAGAAATCTGTGGCATTCCTATACACTAAAAATGAACTAGCAGAGAGAGAGATCAGGAAAACAATTCCATTCACAATTGCATCAAAAAGAATAAAATACTTAGGAATAAACCTAACCAAGGAAGTGAAAGACCTATACTCTGAAAACTACAAGACACTCATGAGAGAAATTAAAGAAGATACCAATAAATGGAAGCACATCCCGTGCTCATGGATAGTAAGAATTAATATTGTCAAAATGGCCATCCTGCCTAAAGCAATCTATAGATTCAATGCAATTCCTATCAAAATACCAACAGCATTCTTCACTGAACTAGAGAAAATCATCCTAAAATTCATATGGAACCACAAAAGACCTTGAATAGCCAAAACAGTTCTGAGAAGGTAGAATAAAGCAGGGGAAATTATGATCCCCAACTTCAAGCTCTACTACAAAGCCACAGTAATCAAGACAATTTGGTACTGGCACAAGAACAGACCCATAGACCAATGGAATAGACTAGAGAGCCCTAATATAAACCCAACCATATATGGTCAATTAATATATAATGAAGGAGCCATGGACATACAATGGGGGAATGACGGCCTCTTCAACAGCTAGTGTTGGCAAAACTGGACAGCTACATGCAAGAGAATGAAACTGGATTATTGTTTAACCACATACACAAAAGTAAACTTGAAATGGATTAAAGACTTGAATGTAAGTCATGAAACCATAAAACTCCTAGAAGACAACATAGGCAAACATCTCCTGAATATAAGCATGAGCAACTTCTTCCTGAACCCATCTCCTCGAGAAAGGGAAACAAAAGCAGAAATGAACTCATGGACTACAGTAAACTAAAAAGTTTTTGTACGGCAAAGGACATCATCAACAAAACAAAAAGGCATCCTACAGTGTGGGGGAGTTTATTTGTAAATGATATATCTGACAAGGGGTTAACTCCAAAATACATAAAGAACTTACACACCTCAACACCCAAAAAGCAAATAACCCAATTAACAAATGGGCAGAGTATATGAAGAGACAGTTCTCCAAAGAAGAAATTCAGATGGCCAACAGACACATGAAAAGATGCTCCACATCACTCATCACCAGGGAAATGCAAGTTAAAACCACAATGAGATATCACCTCATACCAGTAAGGATGGCCAGCATCAGAAAGACTAAGAACAACAAATGTTGGTGAGGATGTGGAGAAAGGGGAACCCTCCTACACTGCTGGTGGGAATGTAAACTAGTTCAACCATTGTGGAAAGCGATATGGAGGTTCCTCAAAAAACTAAAAATAGAAATACCATTTGACCCTGGAATCCCACTTCTTGGAATATACCCTAAGAATACAACTTCTTAGATTAAAAAAGACATATGCACTCCTATGTTCATTGCAGCACTTTTTACAATAGCCAAGATATGGAAGCAACCTAAGTGTCCATCTGTAGATGAAAGGATAAAGAAGATGTGGTACATATATACAATGGAATACTATTCAGCCATAAGAAAGAAAACAAATCCTACCATTTGCAACATGGATGGAGCTGGAGGACATTATGCTCAGTGAAATAAGCCAGGCAGAGAAAGACAAGTGCCAAATGATTTCCCTCATTTGTAGAGTATAACAATGAAGAAAAACTGAAGGAACAAAATGGCAGCAGATTCAGAGACTCCAAGAATGAACTAGTGGTTACCAAAGCGGGGGTGTGTGGGAGGGCGGGTGGGGAGGAAGGGAGAAGGGTACTGAGGGGTATTATGTTTAGTATACATGGTGTGGGGGATCACGGGGAGAACAGTGTATCACAGAGAAGGCACATAGTGGATCTCTGGCAACTTGCTGCACTAATGGACAGTGACTGAATTGTGGTATGGGTAGGGACTTGATAATATGGGTAAGTGTAGTAACCACATTGTTTTTTCATGAGAAACCTTCATAAGAGTGTATATCAATCATACCTTAATAAATAAATAAAATAAAAAGTGTGTCCCCCCTCCAAAAAAAGAGACCAGCTGGGTGCCTCTGCAGGTGATCTGTGTCACAGCCGAGGAACCACAGCTTAGGAATCCCCAGTCTGTTAAAATCTTCTCCTTCATGCTTCCTGCAAGCCAGCTTTTTCAACCTTTGCCTTGATGGAAAACAGTAGCTTTATTATATTGGACAGCAAAAGAGAGGCGGTCTCTATCTTTCAAAGCTATTTATTTCATTAAAATTCTTGAAAAATTAGTGGATCACAAAATTGTCAATGCTCCCACGCATAAGACATGCAGAAATGCAAGAGACCCACAGAGAATTCACTCCCAACCTGTCTCCTGAGAGGGTGGCATCCCGCCACACTACCTCACCCCTGACCAAATCAACTGTCCAAGTGCAGGCTGCACTAGCCCTAGAACCTCACCCCGTTATCTTCCAGCCCCATCTCTTTAGCCCACCTGGCTATGCCCCTTCTCAGAGAGTTGAGCAAACATCAGCTCCATGGAGGGTTACTTCCTACCCTATAACCCCACCAAACTTTTAGATTCTCGTCACACCATCTCTCCCTACGGGTTTTCTCAGCCCTAGAGGCCGTGGCTTTTCTTGGTGTTTTCTCTAGGTTACCTTGACATCCCCCGTTCAACCTTTCAGTGCCTGGGCATCACGTCTCTCTATAAAGTACCTCTCTCTGAAATACTGAGCATGTTTTCCTCCTGAGTGGACTCCAGCTGATACACTACCCATAATTAGAAATGATTTCATATTCTAATCCAGTGTTTAGATTTTCATTTCCTTTTAAATTTAATTTTTATCTTTATCAAAGAACATAGTTCAAAATATCAAATAGCACAGTAGGCCCTTGACCAATGATGTGTTGGTTAATGTTTAACAATCAGCTCTTTGGAGGAAAAAAGGCCTCCATGTGCAGGGCACACTGATGTCTACTTACCTACCTACCGCCGATTGCAGGCCACCAGTGTGACATCACTGTCCCTTCTCTATTTTTCCTCCCCTCCAAGGTGAACATTTTCAACTGTGGTCAGCCAGCATTTTTGTTATTGACTTCTGTATTCCCACCTAAAGGTAACTAAAGGAAGTAACCTCTTATTCCCAATGCAGGTTCAGAAAATAGTTGGCATTTACTGATCACACTTTTTGTCCTTAGTTAACTCCTCCTCATGCCTTAGTTTTAATGGCATTTCCTGAGAGAGGTCTTCCCTGACCACCCAATTTAAATTAGGTCTTAACACTGTTTTCTTTAACTTTCTGGTACACATTCAAGTCTGTAATTATATTTATGTTCACTCACTTATTGTCTATCTCTTCCACTAGTTTTTTGGGGGCCATAAAGCTAGAAAGTTCATATATTTTGTTCCTCACTGAATGCTTGAATAGTACTTGGAAAGCTCTTGGAAGAATACTTAGCATATTGTAGGTGTTGAATACATACTTGTAGAATGAATAAAGGAATGTAGGGATAATAAAAAGAATGAATACCTAATACATGGGAGGTACTCTTCTGAATTACTTCATACATGTTATTTCATTTATTTTTGACACTACACCTACCAGGTATCTATCACTGCCTCCATTATGCTAATGAGGAAATTGTCTCAACGAGGTTAAGAAACAGTCTTTGAAGTCATATAGGTAGTATTGGAACTTGAAATGAAAATTATTTGGTCTTTGGCTCAAAACCCTGTGTTTTTGTACTCCATTATTGTTGAGTTAATTGTCAACCTCATGACTCTATTTTAAGCCTAAACTGCAACCTATTCCATGTTCTCACATATTTTGATTGGCAGACCTTCTGGACCTGACCAAAAAATTATGACCCTTAATTATGCCTTTGGCCTAATATTCAACCACTTCTCATTCTTGGTTCCTCTTGATAATTTAAAATATCATTAAGTGGCTATGGTTCCAATCCTCCCATACAAGAGTGAAATTGGGTAAGATAAGAGGGGTTGGCTATTGGGAGACCAGACTAAGAAATGTAAACTTCATCCTCTAAGCAACATCAAGCTATTTTGACAATCAAAGGGAAGGATGCTTTAGTGAAAGATTTTCAGGAGAATGGAGATGGTGGCAGAATATGGGACAGGGCCATTATCTCAGAGTCTCTTGCTTGAATCCAGGTTTGAGAAGAAGACCTGAACTAGGATGGTATTAGTGGAGACAGAGATGAAGGGATGAAAGTAAGGGACCTAAAAAGAACAATAAACAGAGTTCAGGACAAAGTGGCATGCTTTGTGGAAGAAGTACAGGGCTTACAGGCAGCGTACCTGAATTCTGTTCCCTACTCAGCCACTTACTGGTCCTGTGCCTCTTGGCCTCAGCTTCCTGGTCTGGAAAGTAGGGGGCAGGTCTAGGTGATCTGCAAGGTCTTTTCCAACTTGAAAACTTTGTGATGAGAAGAACAAAAATTTACACAAAGGTTTCAGAACTTGTGGCTCCCGCTTACAGAAATGAGTGAAGCAGGCCATACCTAGCTGTGCTGGTTATGTGTGTATGTGTATGTGTGTGTGTGTGTGTGTGTGTGTGTGTGTGTGTGTGTGTGTGTGTGCTCATGTAAGCACAAGAGTTCAAGAAGAAGGAAAGGCAGGAGCCAGGATAAATAAGGACTTTTTCACATGGTAGCAGCAAATCATAATGAAAATATACCAGTGTGGTTATCAGCTTGTTCTGCACCTGTCCCTAAACTTAGTGTACCTTCATGTACTGCCAAGGCTGGAAATCTAAAAACTACAAATTCTGGCTGCAGATTGGACTCTGTCAATTAAATGCACATGCCCTAGCTTTGGAAGATAGAAAGGTGCTTCACTTTCTTCTATTAAAGAGCAAAGTCATGGAGACAGGGATATAAAGGCAGCTGAAGTGGCTGGATTTGTTAATTCAGTGTCTAATCACCAGATTTGTGGGTGCTGAGATACAGGGCTGTTAAGAGTGTTCTGATTCCTGGATCAGGCATCCTCATGCCTAATTCTCCAGTTCTTCCAATGGTTTTGCAAGCACCTTGCTCTCTGTATTAAATCTTTTCCTGATAAAAATCTACAAAGGTTTGTGTTTGCTGTAGAAAACTCTGACTGATACAGAAACCAAAGCAACAAAAGTTCTGCTTAGTCCACTGATTTCACTCTTTCCACTATTTTAAATAATCCTTTTTGTTTACTAATAGCTCACAATTTTCTTTCATCTTAAGAGAACAAAAGAATCTTCCTGCAGGAAATGCCACTGGAGTCTCCTAACAAAAATACATTCCTATCTGTAAAGAAGATAAATGAATTATCTCCATTTTTGGATGACTATGCGGTCAGAGGCTAGGTCACCTTGGATTTCCCCAGGTACCTGGGTCAGTTGCAGAGAGGAAGAGAGTGAGACTATGGAAATCCTACATAGAAAGTCCCTCAGGTTACTCCTTAATTCCTGTGTCATTGATCCTAGCTGAGATGAATATTCAGACCCATACAAGAGGAAAAGATACTCAGAAAGAAAGTGCTTGCCCTTGTAGATGAGAAATAATCAGAAGTCAATAGTATTGTCGTCACAGGTGTGTTTTGGACGTACGTACATCTTAACCTATTGCTCGTATCAGTGGTTTTCCAAGTGTGGTTCCTAGACCAGCAGCATTGGCATCATCTGGGAACTTAGTAGAAATACAGATTTGTGGGTCCCACCCCAGACATGCTGGGATCAGAAACTCAGGTGTTGGTGCCTAGGAATCTATGTTTTTAATCCTCTAGTTGATTGTGATGTCTGCTAGAGTGTGAGAATTACTGGTCATCAGTATATATTCACAAAGTCCTTCCTTGTCAATGATGAAGGAGTTTCTTCCACGGGTGTGATGATCTATCAGTGGGATTATGGTTAGGCCCTGCGAGGGTGTGCCTGACAGCTGTGGAGAAGCCAGCTGTTTGTGGGTACCAGTTTAGGCTCAGAGGAAGAATAATTTTCCCAAGAGTGATGGTTGTCCATTGAGAAGAAGTTGGTTTTTATTTTGGAAATATGTTGCAAATATTTACTAAGATGAGGATATAGGAATATTGTGGTGTTTTTTATAAGTGTATAATTCTGTGAAAATTATGTATGAATAATATTGAACGTTTCATGAATGAGTCAGTTTGAAAACAATTTTAGAGACCTGCTCTGTGACTTAATTTTTTTTATCATAAATATTGAGACTCTTGCCATCTCT
This sequence comes from Manis pentadactyla, assembly GCF_030020395.1. Classification (NCBI taxonomy): domain Eukaryota; kingdom Metazoa; phylum Chordata; class Mammalia; order Pholidota; family Manidae; genus Manis; species Manis pentadactyla. The sequence goes on along the minus strand of NC_080032.1, from coordinate 50,002,976 downwards.
CAGAAATGAAAACATACTGTTGTTTTTTAGACGAAAGAAAATTCAAAATAATTTAGTGGTAAATAGTTTTCAGGGATAAAAAAATTAAATATTGCCTGAGTTCATAATACTTTAATATATTATTATTTTGCCTAAAACATGTACAAAAAGCAATTTAATGTCAGGTAAATATACCTATGCAGACATGATATCCTGGATCACTGTACCCTTTAAATGAAGAATACAGGTTGATGCTGATTAATTTTAGTAAATGCTTTCAAAGATGTATATAAGGAGGCACACTAATGGAATATTCTAAATGGCTTCTTGAGACCAAATCCCTTAAATCCTTCAAAAACACATAGACATTTTAATATTATCAAATGCTAGTTTAGTATATTTCAGTATCAGAACTGGGAATGAAATATTTGGGGCACAACTAATAATACTCAGGCCTTGCTCACATTGTTTCAGGAGAGTCTACCTTTTATGAAGCGAGTCCTAGCTCTATGAATAATTTGTTCCACAACCCAACTCATTCTGTTGCTTAAAATTTAGATATTATTGCATAATCTTGTTGAGAAAAATAGAGTAATGTCTTGAACAGCCAAGTGGCTCTTTTATTCATTTTCAATAATAATGTAAAAATGGGACCCAAATTGATTTATGCCTGTGGCACTATTTGAAATAAAAATGAAGAAATCTCCTGTTTTACAGGGTTCAATTCTTCAAGGAATTGCAGCAACATTCTTCTCTCTGTGTGTTCAGCTACTGTTTTGTTGAGTTTTAACCATTTCTTTGCTTTTATAAAATTTCCAGTGGGATTTGTCTGCTTAAAAAAGGTTTATGCTAATGTAACATATATTTTATCCTGCAGGAATAGATAAAGGACAAGGAAAATAAACACATTAAATTGAAGAAATGGAGTTGTCTTAATGACTAGAACGGATTGTTCTGGGTGTAGCTGAATTTCACTCCAAAGTGCCTATTTCAGTCACTGCTGCCTTTCTGAGAGTGGACTGTTTTGGCGACAGCTTCCATCTCTCCTGCATCCTTAATCTCTATCTGACTCCTTTCATTTTCCCTGAAATGTGCTTACTTCTGCTAAAAGTTAAAAACCTTCTCTCCGCTCTGCACTTACCTCAAGCAACTTCCCTATTGTTCTCCATTTTACCACCAAATCCAGAGCCTCCCAGAGTTCCTGCCACCATTGTGTTACCACCTTCCCCCTTAACTCTCCAAAACGTGAGCACAGCAAGCTGAATCATCTCTCTCTCGTGGATTGGGAAGGAAAATGTTATTAGGGATGCACAGAAAGCATTAACTGTATTGATAATGTTCTATTTCTTTAACTATTTTTATATGTATGACATACTTTATAATATTTAAAAAAGGAGCTTCCAGCATCACTGTTCTACTAAAATTTCTGACAATGATCAGCTAGTTTGCCAAGATGAACGTCCTGCCTCTTTCTTCAACTTTCTGCAGGAGCAAACTCTCTTTGTTTAAAATTTGCTTTCTGATTATAAAGTATTATACATTATCATAAAAATGTAGACATTACAGTGAAAGATTTAAATTTACATATTTGCAATAAATTCATAAAGCAAAAAATTAAATCCTTTTCACTCCTATTATCCAAAGATAACCACTGTGAACCCTTTTTACTGCAAGTGTTTGTGTATTTGTATGTATATTTCTACTTAGCAAAATTTTGATTTCCCTCTTAACATTGAAGATATTTCTCTAACTCATTTCACTATTCTTCAAACACATGATTTTAAAAAACTTCATAATATCCTGTCAGGAAAATATACAGTTACTTAACTGCCCCCATTTATTAGAACATTAATTAACTACCCCCATTTATTAGAACAATCCACTCTGTGGATCCTCCAGGACAGCACTCACTGACTACTTACCTTGTTCAGGGTAGTGGCCAAAGCGTTCTGCACATGTTCCCTCCTTTTGCCCTTGAAACAGCCCAACGACTAAGTACTTGAACAGGAGAATGAAACAAGGACGGGGCAGTGTCTATGTGCCAATTCTGTGTATGTCTTTTGCAGCATTATTTCTTTCCCTAAGTTCTAAACTGGTAAGCGCCCTTGGCCTCAATTACCCACCTCTGCAGACTGCTTGCAAGTCTGGCCTGGGTCTCCAACTCCTCCTCTTAACTCAGGTGTCTTACACTAACTGCTTCCTGGTCTTTTACTCTAGGATATCCCTTGAACACCTCAAATTGAGATGGCCTAAACTACTCTCCACCCCCACCACACACACCTTTTATCTCTTTCATCCCCCAGTTGAGTTAGTGACCCTGTTTTCCTTTCAGCCCCCATGCATTCAACTAGGGCATTATCTTTCCTTATGTTTGATCATTGCCAAGACCTGTCCTGCCTCCTTTATATTCTTATTTCTCCGTTTTCTCAGTGACTTCACAGGTGACTTACTTATTACCTCTCATCTGGACTATTTCAATAGACTTCTGAGAATTGTCCTGACTTCCATCTCTTCCAGTGTCAATTCATCCCATCTACCAATGTTTTACTAATCCCGCTCTGCTGGTGCCTCATTCCCCCAGACAAAGTCTAAATCTCTGAGCCTGACACTTAAGACCTTATATCTTCTGGCAAAACCCACCATCCCAGCAAAAATTATGTTCACAAACTTCTCTGCTTTTGCTCTTATTCTTCTCTCTGCTTGGAGTGTTATTCCATTTTTTCTCCCCCACCCTCCCACTTGATCTGTTCTAAGGATTCTCATCAGTCAGTACGCACGTTCATGCTACTACTCCATGAACCCTGCCTAATGCTCCCCTCTGGGACAAATCCCTTTCAAGACTGAGACTCAGTGATCCTTTTCCTTTTCCTTCTTTTTGGGCCATGTCACTACAACTCTGCAGAACTGTAATGTGAGGAACTGTTTTGTGTCGCCTACTAAAACAGAAACTCCTTGAGGGCAGGAGCTGTGTATTAAACAGTTTTTTGACCTCTATAGTACCTACCACAGTGCTGGCACATAAAGAGTACTCAGGAAATGCTTGTTGAGCATGGAAATTAATAATTTTGCTGACTAGTATAACATACCCATATCATTAACTATTTCCTTCTTTTATTTTAACTCTTTATAATTTTGCCCTGCTTCCTTTTCATGCCTCATAAATAACTTATACTATCCTTGTCCTGAAGCCCCACGTACAGAATCCTTCCCTCCTTTCGTAATAAATCCCAAGCAATGAGGTGAATGCTTACTTGCCCACACATTTCTTTCCCGAGGAAGTGAGTTCCAGCACTATTTAGAGAGGTATACTCTATTAGAGAGGACTCTTTCGGTTAACAAGTGACAGAAACTCAACTCAGGCTTAGGGGACTTTATGTGAAGGAACTTGCAAAAGCCAGCAGAGCCAGAGGGGAAGTTTCAGGAGCCTGCTTGATTCTGGGATCTCAGAGTCTAAAACTGGGGCCTCCTTTGCCATGACAACACCTTTCCCTCTTCACTCTCTTGCTTCTGACTGCACTAATCCTGGTTGTCTTGGCTTAACCATTCTCTCAAACTCGAGGTGGAGGCAGACCTCGGGGCAGAGCCTGGAAACCAGCAGAATGGGGAAGAATATCTGAGCAGCAGGGGATCCGGGTCCTCAGGCTCGGCGCCTAGCCTGCTAGTTTGCTCAAGCCAACCTTATTTAGATTTTGTCATTTATCATGAAGAGAGTCCTGACTAACACAGGTAAGTTATTTTTCACAGCACTAGTTAATTGATTTAGGAACAATTTGGTAAAATACAGTGACTTTAAAGTGGAACTGAGTTCGCAATATCATTAAAACGTGTCAACAGAAAATGTGGGTTCTATTTTAGACCTCCCTGAAGTTTGGGTGATCCTATATGCACACTTTCAAGATAGGAAGGCTCTTTCATCTTTAAAAAACTTTACATTTAAGAAGAAATTTAAGATTTCAATTTCTTTCCCTCAAACTCTCTGAATCTACTACACTTACCAGGTTCTCAGATTTATATACTCTCATAATGAGCCTTAAAGATATTCCTTATCTTTTTCCTCATTATCACTCCTTGTTTTGTATAAATTGCTGTTATGTTGAGCTTTCTCTCTCCCTTTTATTAAGGCAGTTATCCATTTACCAGTTTTATCTGAATTATCATAGGAAAATTTATTTTCACTATAAAAATAATTGGCTTTCTTAACTGCAGTTTTATTCAGTAGAGCTTAAATTCATAACAGTTCTCCATAAGGTTTTTACTATGGAGAATTTAACTTCTTTTTATTTAAAATCTTTTTGTAGCAGTCCAATTTTCTTTACCTTTGGCACTTCCAAATTCTTAGTAAATGACCAGTAATCCATCTGTTGCTAGATGCTTTGGAAGTCTCCCATAAGCTGTGATGTGATGCAATGCTATGCTAAATTAAAATTCATATATTCTTTGATTTTCTTTATAATGGCTATCAGAAAACTTTTATCTTTGAGTAATGGATTATTGAATATCCAACACAACATCTTTTTATCTCTCTCTGTTCATATTATCTGTATTAATCCACTTCTACATGACCAGATGAAAGCAAATTCTGCATCTGAATTTCTAATGGACTCCTAAATACATTGTTTTTTGCATGCTCAAATATGTATTCAGCATAAAGAGAGACCAGTGATTCAAAAAAACTGTTACCTGTATTCCTATGTTTCAAAATTTTACTGGAATCTGTTGGCAATATTTAAATAATCTGTTATGATGATCTAGTTCACAATGTAGAAGCATGAGAGAGTCACAATTTATGGATTTTTCCTTTAAAACACCAATTCTTAATAATGACAAATTAAAATGATTTTCTTACTCAAAGGCTGCATTACCTTTTGTGTCTATTTTCTTTTTAAAAACTAATCTCAACTATAATAAATCCACACATAATAGGTTTGTCTTAAAGAGAAACTCAATTGAATCACAAAGGAAAAGGAAACCCATCTTTCTAGAATTAGAGCATATATATTCCATAATACATTTCCTTCTAGATCAGTGGTTTGTTAAAACTTGTTCCAGATTAACGATGGTCTCCTGAATATTCTGTGAATGAATATCATGTAGCAGTAATATTTATTCTATAATAAAATTTGTATTTGGTTTCTGGTATAAATTAGTAATCCAGTCCTTGCTACTTGAGTCCGTTTTCAATTCTTTTTTACCATATTCTTAGGAATGGAATGGAATTGTTGGGTCATATGGTAATTATATGTTTAGCTATTTGAGGAACTGTTAAGCTATTTTCCACAGTCACTGCACCATTTTACATTTTCACCACAATGTACAAGGGTCCAATTTCTCTGGGTCCTTGTTAATGCTTGTTATTTTCTATTTGTTTTTTCATTCATTGGTCATTACTTATAGCCATTCTGTTAAGTCTGAAGTGGTATCTCACTGTGGTTTGATGTTGAGCATCTTTTAATGTGCTTATCGGCCACTGTATATCTTTGGAGAAATGTCTGTTCAAGTCCTTTGCCCATTTTTAAACTTTTTTTTCTTTTTCTTGTTGAATTGTAGGAGTCCTATATATATTCTAGACATTAAACTCTTGTTAGAAATGTGATTTCCAGACATTTCTCTCATTCTGTAGGTTTCTTTTCACTTTCTTGGTAGTGTCTTTTGATGCACAAAATTTTTAATTTCAATGAAGCGCAGTTTATCTATTTGTGTTGTGGTTGCCTGTGTTTTTGGTGTCATATTTAAAAAAATCTCCAAATCTAAAGTCATGAAGATTTGCCTGCATGTTTTCTTCTTCTAAGAGTTTTTTAGTGTTAGCTCTTAAATTTAGATTTTTGATCCATTTTGAGTTAAGTTTCACTTACAGTGTAAGGGGCTTCATGGATTTTTAAAAGCCAATAAAGAGATTTTTAAAAATGCTTTGAAAAAGAAAACCCCTGTGCACTGTTGGTGGGAATGTAAATTGGTACAATCTTTATGGAAAATAGTATGGTGGGTCCTAAAAAATTAAAAATTGAACTACCATATAATCCAGCAATCCTACTTCTGGATATATAGGAAATAAAACCACTGTCTCAAAGAGATATCTACACTCCCATGTTTTACTGCAGCATTATTCACTGTTGCCAAGACATGGAAACAATCTAAGTGTCCATGACAGATAAATGTATTAAAAAATTGTGGTACATATATACATACAATGAAATATTATTCAGCCACAAAAAAAAGGGATCTTGCTTTTTGGAACCAACCACACAGACAGAATTTGAAGGCATAATGGTAAGTGAACTAAGTCAGAGCAAGACAAATGCTATATGTTCTCTTTATATGTGGAGTCTGAAAGCCAAACTTACAGAAACCAAATAAAATGATGTCTACCAGGGGTTGAGGGGTGGGGGATATGGGAAGATGTTAGTCAAGGGTACAAACTTCCATTAAAACATGAATAAGTTCTGGGGATCTAATGCGCAGCATAGTGACTACAGTTAATAATGTAGAGTTATAGTTACCTGTATTACATACTTGAAAGTTGTTAAGAGAATACATCTTGAATGTTCTCACTACATGAAAAACAAATGGCAACTATATGAGGTGATAGATGTGTTAACTAACCTTATTGTGGTAATAATTTCACAATATATATGTGTATGAAATCATCACATTGTATACCTGAAACTTATGAAAGTTATATACCAATTATATCTCAGTAAAGCTGGAAAAATGTTTTTGAGAATCATTGCTATAACCAGATATATATCTCTGAAGTATATAACTTAAAAGATATCTAATTGATTTATGCATTCCACCTAAAAAATACAGCTTTTAAGATGGGTTCTTGAATGCATTTTATATTCATTATATCCAAAGACAAACAAGAAATCTTTCTACCTATTTCATTAGCAGCTATCACTAGGAGATACTTTTAAGCACAAGAAGATTTTTTAAAAAACCACTCACTTTGTGTCAAAGTCTTTCATTGCATGAGCTATATCCAATATGAACCTTTAACATGAGAATTGCTGCTTGTAAGTGAGGAATTTCAAAATAAGCTACTATTTTGGAGGAAAAGTGCAAGGTAGAAGGGCAGGTCTCATGTAACTACACAAGCTGTCCAGCTGAGATGCTTTAAGGAGGTTCCTACTCCCCATCCCCTAAATATTATCCTCAGGGAATCCAACATTACACAAATTTTTTTTTCATTAAAATATTGACAACACTTAGTAGAGATAAATTTAAAAAATATGTTACCATAGAATTATCAAAACAACTTAAGTCATTTTCAGAGAGTCACTCTAAGAAAATTTTTGTCAGTCTTTTAGAAAACCAATTAATATGCTCAGAAATTATCCATGTTTACATGGGGAGGGGAAACTAGATCTTGTACCCCAAATCTTTAGCCAGCCCAACTCATTTAACTTTCTTCTTAATAAAACCACTGTCATGACCATCCTGGTTTGTGTATTTGGTTGACACTAACTCCGTGGCTAAGGTGGGGCAGGCTTGGGATATTTCACAGGAAGTCTGTTAAAGCAGTGCTTTTTGATTCTGGCTGCATACTGGAATCATCTGGAGTGTTAAAATACACACACACACACATATATATACATATATATAAATATATATAATCAATACATATGTGTGTATTTATATGTATTTGTATATATGAGATATATATAATCAGTGTGATCTGATCACACTGATTATATATATCTTATATGATCATATATATATGTATATCAATTATATTATATATGTGCACTGATCATATATGCATATATATATATACACACACAAACAATACATATTCAGACATCATATGCATATATACACACACACATACTGACTTTATACTTACACATACATGCACATATGTATGTACTTATAGCTAGCTAAACACTGAATACATCATGCTTGGGACCCATCCTGAGAGACTCTGACTGAACTCATTTGTGGGGGTGCTCAGAGGTGTGGTCATATTAAAAGCTTCCCAGTTGATTGTAATGTGCAGCCAGTGTTGAGAAACATTGTGCTAGAGTAAAGATAACAAATGGGAAACAAACAGTAATAAATACTGAGCACTGTGAAGTCAGAGATGGGTTTCTAAAACGGCCCACTCTTCGGAACTTGCAGACCCCAGCTAAGTTTGGTTTCTTCTCTTCATTCCTCCAGGTAGCAATAATTATTCTAGCATATGCCATGAAGTAGCCCAGGCCAGTGACCCCTTATTTGAGGCCTGGGACAGGAGAGTTGGATTCACCTCCAACTTTCACTTTTTTGTCTGAGGACCAGCCTTTTCTCTAATGATTGAAGTTGGAATGTTTACTCCCTTCAGGGGAGAGTTAACCAAACCCATGACCCAATGCAGGAACATCAGTATCTGTAGCTTTGCCTCTTACCTGTCCTGTCCCTGCTTGGCAGCAGGTGCAGAAGGCCTGCAGCTTGCAGCCCCAGCCAGCACCATCCTGAGCCAGACCGAATCTAGCTTGGGGACACACTGGGAAGTCCTTGCTCACCAATGGGTAGGGCTTACTTAGTTCAGTCTTACTGACAGCAATTCACTACTGTTCTTTCACCTACCAGTCTGGATGCCCTGAATATCAGCATCAGTCCTGTTGGGGCTTTTTGTACATCTTCTCTAAAGTACCAGTTCTGGAGCCTGGAGCTGCTTGTTTCCACAGCCCTGGCCTAATATCTTCATGACTGGCTGCCCCACCACCCCACCACCACTTCACTGCTTGCCCAAGGTAGAGGTCCCAGGATGTCGCCTCACTGAAGCTGCCTGGACCATTTCAGCTCTCCACACATCGGTCCCAGTTATTTCATAAGACATCTCAGTAGGGTGTTTGCCCCATTAAAAACAACACCCCCCAACTACCTGCACCAGAACTGTATGCAACACATGAATAAATTTTTGTGTACATGGTAGGGAACTTCTGGGAATAACTGGATTCCTCTGACTGGGCAGATGGGAGCATAACAGATGTAAGGTGGGTACAGTGGTATTGTTCACTCAGTGGGTGGATACTGGGCATATTAACTATGCATGTTACACCTGTGACTGGGAGAAACATAAACTATAAATTATCACTGGTGCTGAATGTAGGGGACTGGGATTAGCTGAGGACACTGAGCATCCAGGAAGGATGCAGGAAAACAAAAGTTTCATGATAGGGAAACCCAAGTCAGCACAGAACCTGGCCATCTTCGAGGTTGCAACTCATGCTGCGGGGCAGGCTGCAGAGGAAACCTGGAGAATCATGTTTGCATTGGGAGACAAGCTTGAGTGAGAAGAAGGAACTGAACACATTGTTTATGCTTCTGGTGAGACTCACTGTGAAGCCTCGGTCAAGGTTTCCTGCAACTATTTTTGTCTGTATGACTCAGGAGAAAAATTAGGTAGGTAACACATACGCCATTACATAGGGACCGCATTAACAGATACACAGTAAGTCCCAGTCATGGCTGGAACTTGCCATAAGTGAATTCACTCAGATACACCTTTCTTTTGTAATGAAGAGCATTCTTTAAAAGGAATGAGAAACCCCACTGTTAAGCCATCATGTAAAAGGCTTTAAGATGTGTGCCTCGTCAGGATCGATGGGAGAGACGGAACTGCTGTGTGTCACTTGGTAAGGTGCTTACCCTTATCCTCATGGGAGTTGGAAGCTGTCCAGAGAAGCTGATGCACTATTGCCCCGGAGCTGAACCTGAAGTCATTACAGATCCATCAAGAAGACCATCAGGGAGGAAGGACCAGTGGGGACCAGAGCACAGACACCCTGAAGTCTGCGAGGGCGGACTGACGCCCGTGTCCGTCTCTCACCCACTCCGCCCTGTCGCTGTGAGCGTCCTGTGGGGAAGCTGGTGCCTTTTGCCTGGAGGTGCTCAGCCCTGACAGCACTCCCAGCAGCTGAAGGAGGACGTGTGGCAGGAGCTGGAGGAGCTGCGAGCAGGGACTTCCCTATGCAGATCAGGTGCCTGAGCTGCCCCAATGCCCAGCACCTTGCGCTGACCGTCAGCAGGTAGAAAATATGGCCACCACTTCATTTGCCTTCCACATTTCACACCAAATATCTCTTGTGGTAAATGCTTGGCCTGGCATTTAGAAGGAAAGGAAGGCTGGGAAATGTAGTTCCAGCTTTGCTGAGTCAACAAAGGTGACAAAGTGCTGCAATGCAGTTCCTAGAGAGCTCTGGCTATTTGTCACCTTTGACTCTCTCCTTCACCACTTACACTGGCTTATCCATCAGTTATGTTCATTCTGCCCCCATTCCCCCATTTCTGCCATGACTGCAGGTCACGTCGGGACTGCTTACCTGGCTTAGGCCTCTCCTCTCTTTAAAACTCATCCTGTGACTCAGACCCAGATGGTACCCACTTCCCCTGGCTGTCTCTAGCTGTGTTCCTCATTGCCTGACCCCTGCTTTGTTAGGCTGCGTGGCCACTCAGAGCCCCAAAGATGGGGTGGGGCAGCACGATTTCACTGGACTTCCCAGGGTTTGTATGTTGTCTCTGAACGTCAGCCCACAGCTCCTATCTGCATTTCCTCTCCCTGGGGAGGGCGGCGCCCCTGTTGTGTTGAACTCAGGCATGGCTTTGTGACCTGCTTCGACCAATAAAAGGGTGGAGGGCGAGGAGTTGTCAGGCAGGGTACCATCCACTGGTTACCACCCCAGGGGAGGACTCCAAACACCTCTGCCGCTGCATCTTGGTGTCAGAGTTGCCAAGGAAAACACAATACAGCCAACACTGGATGGAACAGCGTTCTTCTCACACAGAGGAGACAGAGCGGTGTCAGCTGTGGCAGGGCCCTGGGCGTTCATAGCCAGCCAGCCGGTACAGGGTGATCCACCAAGACCCGCCCCTCTCGTGCCACAGAGGAAGGGCCCCTGTCCCCTGCCCGTGAAGGACAAAGACAGTTGAATCACACACTTTAAGCAAAACAAAAGAGCAGCTTTGAGCCTGAAACAAGCAAAGACATTCCTATACAGGGTGATAAGACCAGCTAAGCTCTGTGGCTTCTTTATCTGTTGGTGAGGAAGTGGTCTAGGCTCAAGGTCTAGTCTTGCGTGGCCCTGCTGGGGTTGAAAGACTGTGCACAGGACCCTTCCTTTCCCAACAGTCTGATAGCGCATCTGTGGGTAGAAGGCTTGGGAGTCAGCAGGAGGCCCAGCATGCTGTGTGTGATCTTCACCACACCACCAGTGGTGTCCTGGGTGGAGGCTGCTCTGTCAGCCTGGCTCGCAGAGTGAAGGCCACACGCAGCAGAGCACAGGCCAGCCACAAAGGAACACAAGATGTAAACCTTTGTCAGTTAATCCACCAAGCTGGGGAGCGGGCAAATTCTAGAGCTACGCCTGCAATGACAGCACGTGTGAAGAATTAGATGTGGGGTAGAGAGGGGTGCCAGGGTGACCTCCCAGCTGCGGCTCCCATAACTGGATGGTAATGGAGTAACTGGAGCACTCCACAGGTGTTGCAGAGGATGCAGGTGTGTGATGATCAATAGTGTTTGAAAGCCACAGAAATGTAGATGCAGATGAGCCAGAATGAGCCACACCAAGGAGGCCTGGAAACTGCACACTCAACTCAGCGGCAGTGGGCCAACTGCAGGAAATGGCAAGAGCGTAAGCCAGGCTGGCAAAGTCTAGCCCTCGGTAGGTGTGGTGCAAACCAGTGTGTTGGTCCAGGAAGCCAGTCGGGTATAACACAAGGCATCTCTCCTGTGGCCAGTTGAACCTAGATATGCCAACTTGGGCTAAGCTACAATTGTCCCAGGATCTAACTAGGGACACAGCAGATGAAAAGGGCTGTGGGCTGAGGTTCAGAGATAATATACAAGTCACTGGGGAGTTGGTAAAATCATGGTCCTCCTGTTTTTGTGGCTCAGAGTGGCAAAGCCGGTTAACAAAGCAGGGATTCAGGGCATGAGGAACAGGAAATCACTCCTGGCTCTTCTACATGAAGCCAGAGTGATGTTTTAGAGTGTAATGGATCACATCTCTCACCTGCTTAAACCACATCAAGTCCCTTAACTCTATGCTAAAGTCACCTGGCCTGCATGGTCTGCGTGGTTTGGTCTTAGCCTTTCACCCCAGTCCCATCTTGTGCCACATCCCCCTCATGCTTTGAACTACAGACACCGTGACATTTGTTTACTCCTTCAAATTCCCACAGGGCCTCTGCATGTGATATTCTCTGTGCCTGAGATGTTCTTCCTTTTCTGCTTCATCTGAGCAGCTCCTGCTCAACCTTCAGGGTTGACCTCAATTTTTATTTTCCAAAGGCATCTTCTCTTCTGCTGATTAGGTCAAGGTCCTTTATTATGTGCTCCCACGGTGCCACACACCTCACGTTCATGGTTCCTGTCAGAGCCACACTTCTAATTTATTTGCAGTTCTTTAACTGGTATCCCTGCAATGCTGTATGCTCTAGGTCAAGGGCCCACAAATTTGTTTTCTGTAAAGGGCCAAATAGTAAGTATTTTAGGTTTTGTGGGCCTTAAAGTCTCTGCTACAACTACTTAACCCAGCTGTTGTAGTATAAAAGCAGCCATAGACAAAATGTAAGCAATTGAGTGTGACCGTGTTTCAATAAGACCCTATTTGCAAAAATAGGTGGTGGGCTGTGTTTTTCGTCCACAGCCTTAGGTTTGCTGACACCTAATCTAGGACATTAGACATTATCTGTTTTGCTCACCATTATATTCTCAGTCCCTAGCACATTGCTTTATACAAAGTAACAGTAAATGGTTGTTGAATAAATGAATGAATTCTATTCATTGTCACACAAACAGACTTCGGCCATTTTGTCTTAAATTTATTCAAACCATATATATCCTACCAGAAATACCTACTCCCCAATCCAAATTGGACTTTGCTTCTCAAGACCTTCCTTGTTTACCTCTATTTTCATAAAGCTGTCTGTGATTACCTGAGTTTCTAGTTGGGGTTCTGAACTCTAATAGATGTAAAGTTTTAAACCAGTAACTTGACTGAAAACACTTACATTAGGATTTTACAGTTTAAAAAGTTTGGCACTTTGGACCAAATGCCCTTGAGTCCCTCTTGGGGAACTGGAAAATGGGAAATGAGGCAGGAAAAAAACAGTGAGACCCAAATGCATACAAGAAGTTGGCAAACTATCCTGCTGCACATGTCAACAAGAAAGCCCTCTCTGGTGCTAGCATCGAGGCGGGCTGGGGTTGGGGTGGGTGGGAAGCATGGGCCCACGAGGCAGTGCTCAAAGTATGTGTCACTGAGTAGATGAATCTGAGGTAACTTAAAAAAAACATAAACGTCTACATATTACATACATTTGGTTTAGGATAACACCAGGAACTTATTTTGGTTCACTGGAACCCCCAACTTCTCATTATGTAAATGTTTGAACATAAAGGAAGTTTGAAAAAATCAACTTACTAAACATATGAAGACCTATCACTTAGATGAAACAGTTGTTAACATTTTGCTATATTTGCTTTATCTTTTCTCTATACATTTTCTGGTCCATTTGAAAGTAATCTACAGACATCCATCTTAAATAATTCATAAGCATCTCTTAAAGTGGGGGCATTGTACGACATATTCTTAGTACCATTATCAATGCTTCCCTACTGTCATCTAATATCCAGGCCATATTCAAATTCTCCAGTCATCCACCAAACTGCCTTTTATAGCTGTATTTTTTTTTAAACCACTATATGACTCATTTAGCTATTAAGCAAGTCTGACTCTTTAAAGAAAAATAGGAATTCTTGAATATAAAATATGTAAAAGGTCCAGAGTGATGAATTATGAGTGCAAAAACATATGCGTTTAGGGGGAATAGCAGAGCAATGTTCTTTGACCCAACAGCCAGCAGAAACAGGGGGAAATGATTTTGAAGGAGTGTGAAGAACCAGATCATGAGCCGTCTTGAATATTACTCAAAGGAGCTTTGAACTCATTCTTCTGTTGAGGTAGGTTTTACCAGCCTATAAAGTCTGACAATGTCAGGACTGCATACTCAACTGTAGAAGCAATCTTGCTTGTAAGGTGTTCATTAATAATCGTCTCCTTTTTACCTAACTTCTTTCGCTGCAGCATTTTAGATGGTAAGAATTTTAAAGTAGCCCTCTCCAACTATCGGGGCTGTTATAGCTGACCATGTCCAAGTCTTTTCACAAGGTAGGGGATTTAGCATATTGTCAAGGAGACAGCTGAACATATGCTTCCATTAAGGGACTGGTTTGCCTCCAAGATTACCCTGGTAGTCTTGGGTAGTCAAATACCACAAGGCGACCTTGACATCTTCTCTGCCCTCTGGAAGCCTGTCTCAGGGGACTTCGTCACAGCTGCTCTAGGCCTTCATGCTGTGATGGTCATTTATATGGGTGAGTATTTACCTTTTCTGATGTAAAAGTGGAAGTTCTTTGAACCAGTTTCAATTTGATTACCATTCATAGGAAAACCTCATGTAATTCAGCACTGTTTCCTTTATTTATAGTTGAGGACTCAAAGGCTAAAGAGGTTAAATTACTTCTCTGGGGTTACAGTGCAAGGCAGTGGTGAATAACTACTCTTCAGTGGGTGTGACTGGCTATGTGCCAGTCACGGAGCTCAGCTCTGTGAGCATCTTCCTGGCGGGGTTACCTGGTTGTAGCTCTGGGGAGAAGGGTGCTCCCAGCCTGGGGAAAATCGCCTAGGAAACCAGTGAACTGAAATAAGTCAAGGGAAAGGGTAGGTTGGGAGAAACCATTTTTTATAGCTCACAGCTTGCTCGAACTTACTAACTAGGCCCACCCTGTCCATTTCCTCAGGGTGCCCCTCACTTTCTGCCCCCTCGGCATGCTCTCTACTTCCTGCCGTCCCTTCTGGGAGGAACTCCTTTGGTGGGTCCTTTGTGATTGGCAGACGTCAGACCAATTCCTCACCAGGAATGGAGGGGTGGAGAAAATGACTGTTGTCTCTCCACCTCTTGAGCTGGAGGCTGTTGAAGGCTGCAGAGGTAAACACTTATTGGTATGTAAATGGACTAAGGCCAGGCAGGAGATTCTGGAAATTCTGCCGTTTACCCACACTGGTGAACTCACATGGTATCAGATGTCCAGGGAACTGGTGATTGATTGCTTTATTTCTCTGTACCTGCTTTGACTTTTCTCATGGTTCCCAGCCCTTGGATAGTTGTGCTAACGTTAATGTCCATGCACCAATTATTATTTCAGTCTTTTTTTTCACTTTCAGCCATCTCCTTTTGGTTTAATCATTCAGAATATTCAAAGTGTAACTTCTGATTATAATTCTTTCAGGTAAAAGCTTAGCTCCTTGGATTTCCTTTCTTCCCTTCTCTCCCAGCAATGGCTGCTGGGTGTTTGCAGAGGGCAAAGAAAAAGGACCTTTGTGTGCATAGTCTTAGGATGAGTTTTCTAGAAGCAATCCTTGAGATGAGGTTTCTTTAAAGAAATGCTCCCAGGTGATATCTGGGAGGGAGGACTCAGGGGATTTCCAGGAAGCTGGTAATGGAAAAGTCCTTTACTTTGATCTAGGTCTTTGTTTCACTGGTGCTCTCATCATTGGAAATTTTGTCAAGCTGTACACTTATTTGTGTGCTTTTATGTATGTATGCTATATTTTTAAAAATTCTATCTATATATTTTTTCTGGATAGATATTGGAGCAATCAATTTACAGACATAGGATGAATGGGTATGGATCCTATGGATATAGGAGCAAGTAATTCTTTTTTAACATTTTGTAGTACAATAGTATTTTATTAAAAAAATAACAGCTTCATTGACATATAATTCATATACAATAAATTCACTCTTAAAGTATATAAGTGTATTTATTCCAGTGTATTTATTTCCAGTATATTCACAGAGTTGTTTAAGCACTACCATTATTTAATCTCATAACATTTCATCAACCCTAAAAGAAACCCTGTACCAATTAGCAGTAGCTGCCCATTCTCTCCTCCCTCAGTCCTGGCAACCACTAATCTACTTTCTGTTTCTGTGGATGCTTATTTTTGACTTTTCTTATACATGGAATCATACACATGTGGTCATTTGTGACTGGCATCTTTCCCTTAGAATTATGTTTTAAAGGTTTATCCATGTTGTAGCTTGTATCAGTATGCCATTATTTTGTATTGCCAAATAATATTCCACCATATGCATATACTACATTTTGTTTGTCCATTCGTCAGTTGATGAACTTTTGGGTTGGTTCTTTTTGTTGGCTATTATGAATAATGTTTCTGTGAACAATCACAAACAGGTTTCTATGTGGACATATGTTTTCATATCTATGTATATCTCACCAAATAGAAACTTAAATACTTGGCCATTATAAAAGAGTCTTCTGATTTATCTTCTG
The DNA here is from genome assembly GCF_030020395.1 of Manis pentadactyla. Taxonomy (NCBI): domain Eukaryota; kingdom Metazoa; phylum Chordata; class Mammalia; order Pholidota; family Manidae; genus Manis; species Manis pentadactyla. The sequence goes on along the minus strand of NC_080032.1, from coordinate 49,986,652 downwards.
TATCAAAGATGAAATCAAGACAGTAATTATAAGCTATTTAGAAAACCCTGACTATTATATTATATTATATTAACATACTAAAACTCACAGTATTACACCAAAACTGCACTTAGAGGAAAATTTGTAAACTTCATGTTATCACACAGTAAAAAAATAAAGATAAGTGAATTAAGCATTCACCTCAGGAAACTCAAAAGGAACAAACAGGAAGAGCCAGTAAGAAGATAGGAGAAAGAGAAGGAGAAGTAGTGGCTAAGTAAAGGTGCAGTTTCAGGAAAAGGCAGGTGAGAAGTTAGTTTCAAGCTGTTCCTGCAGAGGGACTCTGTAGTCTTAAATCATTTCCCAAAGGAGTCCCAGCTTGAGGACTTGGGTTGAAGATTGGCTTCCCTATTCCCATCACACATTCCCTTCCCCTGTCAATCATTGTCAGGGGTCCACTCCCCTGGCACCTCTAGCTCTAGGTGGTGGGTGGATAGACTGCTCTGGTAGCCTGAGGGCATACTTCCAAAGAAGAGTCTCAATTGCAGGCACTGGAGGCAAAAACACACTTGAAGAGGGGCGGGGTTAGTACACAAGAACCTATAAAGGAATCTCACGGGATCTAGGCAGAGCACTGACAGTGTCTACCTCATTGTGTCTATAGTCCTCCTGCTTTATACAGAATTGCTTTGTGTTTACATAGTCACATCTTCACACATAGGCCAAGAGAATAGATTGAATTACAGAAACTGCTGAAGGTGGCAGCTTGTGTAATAAAGAGTACAGTTTCCTGGCTTGGTCAGGACCTGGAAGTCTTCCATGGGTAAGCATGCATTGTATCACCTGTGTGTACCTCGGTACTTGTCTGACCATGGCTCACATTGGCACGTCCTCCCCAGGTCATGGCTTAGGTGGTTTACCGCATGGTTTCTGCAGTATAGTGACCTCGTCCTTTGCCATCTCAGTTGTCTTTCTATATCCCCTTGGGGACATAGGAAAACTTTTGAGTTCTGTCTGTACCTTATTCAGACTCAGGAAAACAAAACCCTGGCTGTTTCTCTACCCAAGCATGCTCTTGTTTGACCTTAATGGGGCTATCTCTGAAGTTATAGTTAGGCCATCCAGTGAGGCAATATTCTCCTGTGCCTTACTGTTGAATTGGGAAAATTTCCTTTGGTCTTACCATTTTCTTCAGCTCTCAAACATGCTATTTTCAGAGAAGCTCATCAACTTCCTCTTCTGTTTCTCTTCTCCCTACATCCCTTTGTATGAAAAGCTCCAAGTCTTGGGCTTCTCACTGCCTTTATGATTTATCCTCCTTACCTAGGGCAGCAAGCCCCATGGCTGTGGCGAAAGGTGGTTGGGACACTTATCTTCACTATGAAAGACACTATGATCTGAGGGACTTCTCAGTAAGTTTAAGGGGAAGATAAGGATCTTAGAATTTCCTTTTCTCTTGATAAAGCCAAGCTTTCTAGTGTAGCTGCATATTTGAACATTCTATTGTTCAAGTCAGAGGCCAAACTATAGTTTTCCTTTTCTTTGCTACTGCTTACCAGTGCTAATTCCTCCCTTCCCCCAGGGCAGATGGATGCGTCGGTTGCCTAGAGAGCTGTCACTAGTATCAAGTGTAGAAAGAAGCCCATTAATGTTTGTATGAGTGAGTTTAGTTGTTAGTATAAGAGAAATAATATACAGGACTAGAAAGCTAATTAAGAAAACAATTATTAGCATGTGGACATGGAAATGAATTTTTAGAGCAGTATAGTTCTGACCCAATATTCTGAATTAAAACTTGAAGGTTGGTATCAGGTTTAAATTCCATCTAAAAATCCTAATTGATTAGGGGACAAAATGCCTAAGGCCAGTATCTGCTCCTATTAGCAAGTCATCAAGATGTGTGTGATCTGTCTCCTCAATATTTCACTCAGAGGGTGGCACCCAAAATTGTAAAAAGAGGCAAATGATCACAAAAATTATCATTCCTTGCAGTCGACCATTATTTCTTCACAACAGACTATACTTTCAGAAAATGACATAACTTCCTAGTTAGTAGGCTCTCTAGTCACCAACGCAAATAACCTTTTACTGATTTTTCCTTTTGCCGCCGACTCCAGTCCGACTCTGTGTGGTACTGCTGTGGATCCAGTGTTCATTTAAAATTTTGACATTTTGTTCATCACAGATGTTATTGCATTACTTTAGACTTTTAAGAATTATACTTTAAAATATGATATATCTTGATTACAGAGTTTGTGATTCCCTCTTAAGTTTTCACCTGAGACAAGTGCCTCACTTGCTGCACCCTTGTATCAGCCCTCTCTCTTGTCCTCAAATGAAGCCCCACAAAGCATCCTCTCCTGTCCCTAAATGGATTCAATATTTTATTTGAATTCATATATCATTCTTCTTTACCACTGTCATGACCTTACCACTAGAATCATTGACGTACATGTCTTATTATCCATTTTCCCTCCTTTAGTTGTAAGCCATTTGAATTGGAATCTTGTTTGATTCACCTTTGCATCCTTTAAACATCTATTAAAGTACCTCATACAACAAAAGTTTATTTAAGGAGTAAAGCACATTCTGTTTCATAAGGAGGAAAAATGTAAAATACATTTTAGAAACATTTGTACCAGAATGGTTGCAGTTTGTCTTTTTAAAGAAAGACGGTTTGCATGACTTTTAGGCTGCCTTGGAAATTTACTTATATTGAATAACTTATTCTTGCATGATGCAGAATAAGTGAATTATTACTGCATTTCACTAAATTTCTGTCCTCTTAGCATACTATGACTGATAGCATTCAGAAAGATGGCACAGAAATAACACTGAGGAGAAGAGGGATAAAAACTTGGAATGAAATGTTTGCCCTTGATAATCTACAAAAAGGATAATCCACATGTAGACACCCAGAAGTTGATGGCACAATTTATCTTTAAGCAATTTGATACAATGTTGCCACAGGACATGACACAGTAATTTATTTCTAAAATGTTAGATTCGGTTAGTATTTTCAGATCAAACTTTGTTTTCTTCTTGACATAATTGATTACTGCTTTCATTGGGATTTATTTTAAAGTAATTCTGAACTGAAAAACTGCAAGGGAAGTAGAAACTGCACATTTCTGTATTAGGGCAGCTGTGTATAGAACAGCACAGCAGAAATCTTTTTTTTGCTATTTGATTTCTGTATATCTTTATTGCTCTATTCATTATAGAAAGGACTCCAGGTCACACTTCAGTCTTTTGAATGAAGACTACTTAGACATACAGATTGAAAACATCCCACCAACAGCAGGAGTGATTTAGTATATGAAGCACAGAAATTTGAACGCACACTGTGAGTGAATTACGCCTTTTAAAAATACTTCCCTTTCACTACACAGTCAAGTCCTTTGTTGCATTTCCCATACACATCAGTTAGCTATTGCTGCATAACAAACAATTCCACATTTTAGTGACTTAAAACAATTATTTATTATTTATTATTTATTATGAGTTCATAGATTAACAGGGAACAGGAATGTCATGGAGTGACATGGATTGAATCTGCAATAGGCATGGCTATTCCCTGGTAAGCCCCCTCATTGGTTTATGGTCAGCTGGTGGGTCATGTGGGGGCCAGCTGGTCTAGGACTGGCCCAGATGGTAGCTTATCTTTGCCCCACACAGTATGTCATTCTGTAGCGGACAGTCCTGGGCTTGCTATGTAACATGAACTTGCTTCTAACATGGCAGTGGTGTGGTGCCAAGACAAAGGGAGCAAAACCATGCAATCCCACTTTAGGTTCAAGTTTGATGCTCCCATACTGTTAGTTCAGCTGCATTCTATTGGCCAAAGCAAGACATGAGACCATCTCAAAATCTCTGAGATGAGCTGCAAAGTCACATTGTATGAGACATGGATATAAGGAAGGAAATAATTGGGAAGGGCCATTTTTAGAATCAACCTACTATATAATAGGAGATGTTTTCTTAGTTTCCTATATAACTTATCCCGAAATATTTGTGATAAGTTTCAGAATGCATATAGTCATGCAAATTATTTTTAATATAATAAATAAAAAAATTAACATCAGTGTGATCGGCAGAATTTAAGATAGGCTCCAAGATTCCTGCCCCTTGGTGTACATACCCTCTATAATCCTCTCCCTTGGAGTATGAGAATGATCTGTGGATACAATGGGAGAGCTACCCCCTTGATTAAGTTATATTCTATGGCAAAAGGGATAGCATAGCCGCTTCAGTGATTATGGGACGTTATAGAAGGTTGTCTTTGTGGACTGGAGAAGCTCCTTTGCTGGGTTTGGAGAAGTAGGCTGGCTGTCATGTCGTGAGAAGGCTGTGTGGCAAGGAGCTGGGAGGCCCTCTGCAGATCTGGGAATGGCCCCTGACCGACAGCCAGAAATGCAGTGGGGACCTCAGTCCTACATCTGCACAAAACTAAGTTCTGTCAACAATCACTTGACCATGGACTCCAGAAAGGAATGCAGTCTAGCCACACTACAGTGCAGCTTTGTGAGATCCTGAAAGGTCCAGCCAAGTTCTGTCTCACTCCTGACCTACAGAACCAGAGATAATAACTGTGTGTTGTTTTAAGCCACTAAATTTGTGGCAATTTGGTATGCAGCAATAGAAAACTAATACAGCAGAGGGAAATCCAAATAAAACTTTAAGATCAAGACATAAGTGAAAAAGAAAAGCAAAGTTTTGTAGACAATACAGATGCAAGATTTAGACAGATAATGACATTGAAACACATATTTGTTTAAGATTCCTGGTGGCCAAAATCAAAGGGAGAATATGAACTTCTTTGTTTTTGCATTTACTTTTGTATGTAGCACATGATTCCTCTTGTAGACCTAAAAGACAAGACCATTGCAATGCTTAACAATTGTGATATGTGTATGTGGAATCTAAAAAACAACACAAAGAAACAAGAAAGAAATAGACCCATAAATACTGTCTACAGCCTGTTTGTTACCATAGGGAAGGGAGTGGGAGGATGGGTGAAATAAGTGAAGGGGATAAGGAGGTACAAACTTAAAATCATAAAATAAGTAAGTCACAGGAATGGGAGTACAGCATAGGGAATAGAACCAATCATACTGTGATATCTTGGCATGGTAACGGGGTAACTACACCTACCACGGAGAGCACTTAGTGATGCGTATAATTATCGAATCACTGTGGTGTACATTTGAAACCAGTATAATATTGTATATCTATTATATTCCAATAAAAATACATGTAAAAAAAGAAAATTAATGAAAAAGACACATACACACACAAGAAAAAACAAAAGAGCTCAATAAGTGAAGTTAAAAAAAAATGAGTGTTCCTTGGCAGAGACCCCCTGCTGTTGGCTGTTGAAGTTCTCACCCAGACCCATGCGATTGGGGTGGTCCCCCGTCCTGCCCCTTCAGGGTGGCTCTGGGCAGGACTGGGGCACAGGAGAGTAGGGAGGTGCCCAGAATTGCTCAGGTTACTTTTGCCAGCAATAGCTTACTTGAGATATAAGTCACATACACATACTTCACCCATTCAAAGTGTCCACCTCAATAATTTTTAGTATATTTATACATATGGACAACCATCACCATGGTCAATTTTAAAACACTTTCATCCCCCTCAAAAAGAAATCTTGTCTCTTTCAGCTATCCTCTCCCTGCTCTCTCCATTCCCCCAGCCCTAAGCAACTATGGACCTACTTTTTGTATCTATGGAGTTGTCTTTTCTGGACATTTCATATAAATGAAACATGCAAACAAAGTAATTGTGATATCAATTGTTATCCATCAATACCAGTCCGGGGGCAGAAGCATCAGGAGGTTCAGCTGATGTGCAGGACTTAAGGCTTAGAGGCGAATGAAGATCAGGACAAAAGAAAGATTCAATGTATGGGGTGTCCAAAGTCATTGCTGGGCTTGAAAGTCAGATGGGTTGGTTAAAAAGTCCTGGTACTCAAGCACAAGTATGGGAACACAGATTTCTTTTAGACAGAAGCAGCAGGTCCCCAGTGGAGAGTCATCTCCCGTCTCCCAGGGAGAGCCGCATGAGGGAGGGACCAGCTTTCTACCTCCTCTCTCTGAGGCTGACCTTGCAATCCATCAGACTCAACTGATGAGTCACTGATAGATTTTTAACTGGGCGGGGCCTGATAAAAGAAAGAGCATCCTGTCTCCGTTTAGAGAGGAGAGCCGGGCTGGAGGGCGAAGTGGGACGGGTGAGGCAGGTAGAGGAGTCACTCAGCAAACTTAGTTTGAGATGGTGGCATTCTGGACCGGCAAAGTGGTGTTGGAAATGGAAGTGGATGGTTTGGAGAGAAACGGAAGAGGTATCTGATTAGTGGAAACACTGAATGAAGGTAGCCAGAGATGTGGAAGGAAAACTACAAAGAGGAATGTCAGAGAAACTTAGGAGGAAATCATTTCAGAAGAGAGAGCTCAAGTACATCAGATACTGCAGGGAGGTAAATGAAGATGACCACTGATGCATTTTCATTATATATGCCAGTTTAGGGATGATTTGAGACCCTTTGTGATGGAGGGGAAAGAAATGGGACCTAGAGTCTAGGTGAAAAATTAGTCATTAACAAGAGGGGACACATTTTATCTTTTCCTGGAAATGGGTGAGAAATAGAGGGAAGGAAAGCTGCCTTTTTTTTTTAAGGCAAGAGAGAAATGTAGGAAAATGGATTTAATGCAGTTCCTACTGGATTTGTTTCCACTTCATCTGTCAAGTAGACAGAGAAAAGAGCTGAGACTGAGTGAGGACATTCCTTGGGCCGGCCACCGGGAAATGAGGCATCGGCCATCACAGGCAGCAGAATTTCTGGCCACGGAGAGGACCAGCTGTGGGGGCAGCACACGGTCTTTCCATATCTCCTTACCCATAATTAGTTGAGGGTTGCTCCCGGGACCATTATCCCCTTAGCATGCCTGACTTGCCCTGTGTACCCTGTCTGAACCTGTTCCACAGCCAGAAAAAAGCATCAGATGTGGAGGAGCAGCTACTCATTGGAAGAAATCCTTGAGGGAAGGAAGGGAGTTCTGGGGAGGACAGTGGGGAATAGTGTGCTATAGCCATACGGAGTCTGGGGAAAACAGGAAAGGGTAAGTGAGAGTTCTAGCAGAAAACTGGTTAATGTGATGGATTGTGTGATGTAGACTGAATAAGGAAAGAAAATTAGGAAGGGGTTGACAGTTTGGTGGGATGGGGTTAGGGAGGGGGGCCAGGAGGTCCCCTTAAACCTGAATCTCTCAAGGAAGTCAGAGCAGGTATAATAAGAATCGGGAAATAACCAAGTGAGGGACATTAGTCATTGTGGTTAAAAAGCTGTATATTGAAGTTGAAATTTTGCAGTTATGGGTGATGACAAAACCATAGCATGACTGCAGGAGCGGGCTGCTGATTTGGGGAAGATGCAGATCCTGGAAACTGAGGAGGTCAAGGAGCTCTGAGGCAGGGGTGGCAAATGACCCTCCCCAAGGACACTTTGGAGGCAATGCAAGATTTGGTCTGGAGCAGTAGATGGTGATCAGGTGCCAATGTTTCAACGAATGTGAGGGCAAGTGTCGGGCATAAGTATCTCTCTGCAAGCTCCAGGAGTGCACAGATACCATCTCCCATCTTCACCACCATGTCCTAGTGCCCACTGTGGTATCTTCCTTCAGAGCAAATTTCCTCAGTTACTTCACCCAATGCCTTAAAACAATAATAAGGAGCGATCAGCTCATGGCGCCTGTGGGATGGACGCTGAGGAGCAGCTTAGCAGGGTGCTGCTAGCTCAGGGTCTCTGGTGAGATGGCTGCATGATGCAGGCTAGCACTAAGTCTCTGCAGTCAGGACTGCGGCTGGGAGATCCACTTCCCAGATGGCACATGCATGTGGCTGTTGGCAGGAGCCACAGTTCCTTGCTATGTGGCCATGTATTAAATACAGTGTGTAGAGGAAAAATAAGTGTGACCATAATGACAGAGGTTCAGTTTGGAGCATTTCATTTTAAGATATCTATGGGACAACTTCAGGGATTTCCAAGGGCAGTTAGATATATGGTCTGGTGACCTGAGGAAAAGGTGGGATGGATATAAAGATGTCGTGGCCATCGGTACACAGATGGTGACTGAAACTGTGAAATGAATGAGATGGCTGAATGGGAGAACCTCAGTGGAGGAGGTTTTGGTAGAGTCAGAGGAGAGGCTGGGAGCATCAGGGAACCCACTGAGGAGCTTAAAAAGGTCATCCCGGAGACCCTGTTGGTGGAGGAGGGCCGTATTTCAGTCATGATTAGCAGTCCCAGAGAATGCTGCAGCATGTTGTGGAGGTCCGATGAGTTGGGGTAGCTAAGTGAAGGACAGTGGAGGCATGAGAGGGCATGAGGGCAGCTTCTGAAGGTGACAGAGATGAGGGTTGTGGATGGCAATATGCCAGATGTGGAACTTGGGTTATCAGTGTTTTTGTGTTGTTCCTATTAGGATGTCAGGCTTGGCTTACTATAGGAGGTGGCACTGTGGCAGCTGGATATCCTGGGTTTTTAGGACACAGGACCTAAGCTAAAAATGGAAGAAATTGAAGATGCAGCTTGATGTTCAATACAATTGAGTGGCAGGTGGCAACAATGTCTAGCACTGTTGGTGTCCCAGGTGACAGGCATAGGGTCTACCCCTCATCAGAGTCCTGACCTGACCCTGATGCCCATATCTGAAGCCATGGACACTGCACAAGAAGCCACAGCAACACCTGAACCTGGGATCAGAACCCTTCCCATCTCACCTGACTTCTGTCCTCTTTGTAACTTGCCACATAGGAGCCGACTTGTATCACCAACTTGCTGAGGTCCGCATTCCTAGGCCTCGTTTTGCCTTGGAAATCTTACCCATATGTTTTGGGCCAGGACAGTCCCCTGAAGACTTTTAACCTTTGATGGAATTAGCAACCATGAGAGTTTGGAGGCCTGAATTATCTCCTGGTGAATCTATCAGTTCAGTCCCTTAGTGGGGGTCTGGGGTGAGGGGCTGTACACAAGATAACACGGTCTAGAGAACAAGCACAAAAGCCAAACCCAGAGGCCAGAGACCAGAGGGAGACCTGGGCCCATGAATCTACTTCTATAGATATAGGATCAGACCAGAAACAAAAAGTAGTAATAACTGGATGTAATTCCGGGGAGGCGAAATCCTGGGGCAAAATACCTTTGAAACTGAAATCAGTCAAAGGGAGAAATAAAGTTTAAAACCTGTTTATTGCTTACAAGCAGTCGTCCCGCATCTCTCTCTCTTCAGGGCTTAATGCAGTGAGGGTTGGCAGCAGTATGTTGCCCTGCTGGCCATATCCTGGCTTCAATAACTCCTCTTTGGTTTGCACATACAGTAGTATAGGAAAGGCAGCAGTATGTGTTAGCACATCCACAGGGCTCAAGGCTCAAATGCTGCAGCACTGTCCATAAACAAACTGACCAGCCTAGAGAACAAGCACAAACTGTAGACTATTGGTGTCCGACTTCAGGTTAGATTTCAGCAAACCATTGTACCTCTCTATCATGCCTGCCCCGATGGGGTTATATGGTACATAAAACTTCCACTTCATTCCTAATTGCTGCACCCATTCTTGAAATGTATGTCTAGTAAAGTGGGTGCCTTGATTGCTCTCAATCACCTGCAGCCAGCAATAGGCTGCAAATAGGCATTCTAGGTCCCTTTTAGTGGTTTGCTGATCTGCACAACATGTAGGAAAAGCAACCAGTAGTCCAGTAGCCATGTCCACACAAGTCACGGCATACTGATATCCTTCTAATGTGGGCAGAGGCCCAATATAGTCTATCTGGCATCTGACAAGGGGTATTGGCCCCTTTACTATTGTCCCATGTTGCTGTGGGAGTTGGTGTAAGTCCCTCTTAGAGCACACAAAGCACTCCTTCCGGGCTCTGCTGACTTCTTCAAAGGGCAACGGCAAGCCCCACTGATGAGCTACAGCCCACATTGTGTTTTAACCCATGTGCAACAAACACTGGTATAACCATTGGGCCACATCAGAGGTAGGCTTTCCTTCTAGCCAGTGCACCTGGGCCAATGTGTCTGCTTCATCATTCCCTGGGGATGCCAAAGGCAAATGGTCAGTCACATGATCTATGGTAACAGGCTTAGTCTGACCAGAGGCCTGTAGGTCTTGCCACAGCTCTTGCCCCCAAAGGGGCCAGTGACAACAATCCAGTTGGCATGGTACCAGGTTGGTAGCCACAGGGTCAAGCCTCAATAGATGTCCCAGCTGTCAGTGCAGAAAACTATAGGTGATCACAAGCCATACTGCCCACAACTCAGCCCATTGGCTGCTCTTCCCCTCTCCATCCTCCATTCCATATTGTCTCAGTCTTAAGATGGAAAACCACAGCCCTCCACTTTGGGGGCTGCCCACAGCTTGAGCCATCTGTGTACCAAGCATCTTCAGGTATAGGGGCTTTCCCCTCCTGATAGACTCTTGGCTATCAATGGCTCAAAAGCAAGTTCTTCCTGCTCTCCACTGGTGTAGGTCACTGGACCCAATAAACATTGGAGTTCTCCACTTAAGGGGCTAGTAGGAGGGCACTATGCTGCTGTAAATATGTGCCCCATTTGGCCAGTGTAGGCATCTGTGCCACACCACTCCGTGGCCTTTGGGTCCAGTCTTGCACCCACCCTGTGATGGGATAGGTGGTTATTACCTTGGTTGGAGTTGTTCCGGTTATGGGCCCAATAGCCAGCAAGGAGTGGTACACAGCAGCCAGTTGCTTCACCATCAAGGTGTGCTGGACCTCTGCTCCTTTCCATAGTTGTGACCAGAATCCAATAGGTTGGCATGTCCATTCAAGTTGCTACCAAAGGCCCCATCCATAACCATCTTCAGTCACATGAATATCTAGCTCACAGGGCCTTGACGAGTCCATTTCACTCAAGGCCTGTACAGCCTTGACTGCCCACTTGGTAGCAGTAAAAGCAGCTGCACATGTCTCATCCCAGTCCCACCTGATGCCCTTTCATGCCAACCAGTATAAGGGGTTCAGAATTTGTGCCAAGTGCGGGATAAACACTCTCCAGTAGCCCAGAAGACCCAAAAACTCTTATAATACTGCCACAGTGGTAGGGGTGGGGAAAGCCTGGACCTTGTCTAAGACTGCTTCAGGAATAACTTTTGTTTTCCCTGACCAGACAACCCTGAAGAATTTCACAGACAAACCAGATCCCTGAACCTTGGTGCTGTTCAAAGCCCATACTTTCTCCTGTAGATGTTGCAATAGTCTAGGAACTGCCCCTTCTAAATCTAAAAGAGAATCAGACGTGAGTACAATATCATCAATGTAGTGATATAACCGCACTGTTTGTGGTTTCCTCCATGTGGCCAAGTCCTGGGCTATGAGTCCATGACCGATGGTGGGACTGTGGAGGTATCCTTGTGGAAGGACAGTGAATGTCCACTTCCGGCCTTCCCACATGAAGGCAAACTGTTCCTGGCTTTCCTGTGCTGTGTCAATAGAGAAGAAAGCATTACCAAGGTCTACTACATAATGATACGTTCCCAGGTCATGGCTGAGGGTGTCCAGAATGTCTGCTATAGAGGGGATGGCAGCATGCAAAGGGGGTGTAACTTTATTCAATTCCCTGTAGTCTACAGTCATACGCCAGGAGCCATCTGGCTTTCTCACTAGCCACATTCACTGGGGAATTAGAAGGATTGTGAGTGGGCTTTATCATGCTCACCTTCTCTAACTCTTGTAGAGTTTATCCAATTTCCTTGTACCCCTCACATAATTTATACTGCTTAGTATTTGGCACCCACTTAGGTACAGGCAGAACTATAAGTGGGTGCTTAGCATGTCCCCTCAGAACTGCCTTTACCACATGTACCCTCAGTCTGAACTCACCTTCAGTGGTCTGTAACTACAGGCCCTGCAGGATATTTACCCCCAAAATATATTCAGGGGTGGGAGAAATGTACACGGTATACTCCTTTGGGGGTAAACGCCCTATCCCCAGTGGGATTTGTGCTTTCTTCACTCTAATTGCCTTACCGCCATAGCCATCTATCACAGCAGGGATCCCAGGAAAACACTCAGGGTTGCCATGAATCAGGGAACACTCAGCTCCTGTGTCCACCAATGTCAGGACACGTTGTGCATTCACAGGGGGACCAATGAATTGCTAATTCTACATGTAGCCTCTGGTCCCCACCATGTCCCCCAAGGTGGGGACCTTGACCCCCCCCAAGTTGAATAGCGATGCCCAATCATCCTCCTGTGGGGGTGAGGGCCCAGGTGAATCCTGAGTACTGTCCCAGGAAGTTTTGCAGGGACACAGGCCAGGCATGAGGCCTTGACTCTGGTTTCCACATCCTGGACCTCAGCGGCTGGAACTGCTGCTCTGGCTTTAATTGGTGCCGCCACAGTTCTAACAAGATCCTATTGGGCTGCCCATCAAGTTTTTCTTTCATTACCCCGGCCTTTATCAAATCACCCCACAACAGGGTCCTTGAGACCTTCACGGGGCCTTTTGCACCTCTCCTTTCAGTCATGGCCCGTACTTCCCCCTGTGCCCTTATTGTTTCAACCTCCCCCAGATCTGCTAAAGTATGAGTAGCCTCCCTTATGGGTCGCCCTATGTGGGGAGCAACAGCATTCACTAGGGACCCAAAGAGAGATGTGGGAGCTGTATGCAGCACCAGGTTTCTCATTCCTATGGTGAATAAATCCTCACTGGAGCCCTGGGGGTCCATACTATTGATGATATTTTTCATGCCCAATTCCCACAATACCTGTTGGAGCTCTATATATGTTTTCCAGCTAGAGGGGAAATATGGTAAAGCATCCCGATTAGGCCCAACTGCACTGATAGCAGCTGTCAGCCAATCCAGAGGTATCCGATTCCCTGAGGTGGAAGGGCCCTTTGCAACCACTGTCCGAGGGAAAGGTGAATGAATCATCAGGGAAGCCAGTCTACTCATTTCACGACAGGACATAATGGTATTTTCCACCCCCATATCCCAGAGACGTAAAAGCCTGTAGGCAGAGATTCTGATGGCTTTTGCTTATATCACTCTTGTCCACCAGCTCATTCTGGGTGTAGGGGTGGAGTGTGGAGTGCTCCACAACCTGGGAGGGGGCTGCTCCTCCCCCTGAGGAGCCCGTGGTTGTTTCGTTTTTATTTTTTAGATTACAGCCGGGCGGGCTTTTAATACAGGAAAGGCTGGTGCCTCAGGTGGTGGCCTCAGCAGAGATGGCCCTCGGCCCCGCCTCCTCCTCTCCCCAGGCTCCTCCACCGTCTCTGGGGCTGAAGGCACCGCTCTTTCCTCCCCCTCCCCCGTGGCCTCCTGCAACGAGGCTTCTCCTGCCACCTGCCCCCTCACCCCTGCTAAGGAATCTTCCAGGAATGTGACCTGTCTTTTCAATTACTGTCTCTCTTCCTTAAGGACATCCCATAGGCCATTGCCCAGCAACTCCAAGCAGTGCTGAAGTGTGTCTCTCTGCTGCTGAAGTCTCTCTCTCTCCTCGATAACCCTTTCAATAACCCTCTTTCTCTCCTTGATAACATTTTACACTATTTCGAGGAAAAAAGACCCTATAATGCCATCTGCTACATGGCCACTCAGGGCTTCTAAGCAGTCTTCTATTTCAAGGAGGGTTAATTCTGCAGCTTCCAGTATCTCCACCCTTCCCCAGTTCTGGGAAAGACCCCACCCTCTAGGAGGTACTTTACTCTAGACCAATTCCTCACTAGGGGCTCCCAAATTGGAAGCCCCACAGATAAGGTACTTCTGGGTGAAACTGCACTCTCTGCCACTGCAGCCACTGGAGCCTCCCCACTATCCAGAGGGGGGTTTCCTGGCATCTCCCCATCATCTCTAGGGCAGCCTGCCCAAGGGTTGCACTCATGTAGACAGATTCTGGGTTCAGAGGTCCTGCTGACTACTGCCAGATGTAACTCCAGGGAGGGGAAATCCCGGGGCAAAATACCTTTGAAACTGAAATCAGTCAAAAGGAGAAATAAAGTTGAAAACCCATTTATTGCTTACAAGCAGGTGTCCTGAATCTCTCTCCTGCAGCAGAAGTGAGCAAATATCCCCCCATCCTCTCAGGTCCAGATAAGCCCTCACTCACCCCTGTAATTATCCATTAATATGGAGATGGCCGACTTCTCTCCACCCCTTGGAGACAACCATTGATATGGAAATGCAGTAAAGCCAGGCCAGAAATCCTGGAAGGATTGCAATTTTACCCACACCATGGCAACATTTATTGAGACCTCATCATGAGTCAGATGCTGGGCTAAGCTGCCCTACATACCTCGTTCCATTTTCACAGGCATGTTATGAGGCTGGTCCAATTGTCATCCTCATCTTATAGATAAGGAAACTGAGGCTCAGAGAATTAAAGTAATTGGCTCACGATTACGCAGTTAGCAAGTTGTAGAGCCAGATTCAAACTAATGCATCCTTTGCTAAGGCCCACCTGTCCAGCCATTGTGCCACCCCAGAGTGACCTCTGAGTAGCCTGTTGGTGTTTGGGTGCTTCTTCAGGAACCAGCAGCTTTGGTGCAGGTTTTCACTGAGTCTCCAGGTGTCTGTAAGAGGCTTTGTGACCACCATTCTGTTTCCATTGCCCTGATTTATGGCTCCAAATAGAACTTCGGGGAAAAGCCGGTTCTTTAGGTATCTGTTCAGATGATGTTGGGCTTAATGGGGTGGAAGCTGAACTTTAACTCCATTTTATTATAGGGATCCAGAAGATTTCATGGAGCCCAAGATAGGCATATGGCTGAGATGTGGAACTGCTGGAAACAGTCCTTGGAAACCTCCAAGATGGCCTCTGTGCTTCCTGCCTCTGTACTTCAGGCTCACTCTCCCACCCTCCTTTCTCTCTCTCTCCCTCTGTCTCTTAATATTTATATCTCTTTCTACCTCTCTTATATCTCTCTGTCCCTCCAGACAAGATTTTTTCCCATCTCTATAGTTGTGTAATGAGAACATTGTGTTCCCATTGTGTTCTGGAACTTTGTATCAGTCTCCAAGTGTGGTTCCTGGAGCAGCAGTGGTGACTTCACCCAGGAACTCAATAGAAATGTAAAGTCTCAGGCCCCGCCCCAGAACTACAGAATCAGAAACTCAGGGGTGGGGCTGAGCAGTCTGGTGATTCTAATGCAGGCCAGGTTTGAGAACCACTGGTTTCCTTCTGGAGAGAGACTGACCAATTTGCAATTTCAATGTCAAAATTTTCAACAAAGGATTATGGGCCCAGCTTGAGTCTGTCCCTCCCAACCTCCCCCCCACACCCCTTGCACCCACACACACTGATTAGCAGCAGCAGGGGCTGGGTCCTGTTGTAACCTTACACATCCACTGCCAAGCACCTGGACAGAGGGGCAAATGAGAGCAGTTTCAGAAAGCAGGCAGTTTGGAAAAGAAGTGGGCTGTGGGGGAACGCTGCTTGGAAAAGACAATGAGAAAAGCGAGGGCCAGAACCCCACACTGGGAACCTGAGGTCTGCCACTGGCTCGGTAAAGGCTTGACAGGAGTGGCCAGGGAAGCGGATGAGATGAGGGCCGGCCTGCTCAGAGACTGGCCTGGCCAGGGTCATGGTTAAGAGCGTTAAATGTCACACTGGTCATTTCTTGTTACTTTGTGTCCCTTTTCCTGGAGCAGCCCCCCATCCAATTTACTGCGGGCTTTCGGTTCTGGAGGTTGTATTTGTTAGAACAGTGATTCTCAAAGCCAGTCTGCGGGTCTGTGTGGGTCTCAGGCTCGTCAGGTGTTCTGTGGGTCACACTGTTTTCACTTTACTACTAAGATGTTATGTGTCCTTTTTGCTGTATTGACCTTGGCACTGATGGTGCAAAAGCAATGACAGGTAACAGTGCTGGTGTCAAGGCTGTGACACCAAAATACTAGTGACTGTATCTTTGCTGCCTTACACTTGCAATATATATATATTTAAAAAGCCGGTTTCATTTAAGAATATCTTTGATAAAGAAATAGACATTTTATTAACTTTATTAATGAAACAAAAGTAATTTTTACCAAATTTTGACCCCTGAGTACATGTCCTTTTAAAATGAAAAGTGCACATTAAGAACTTCTGCCATATCCTGAAGGATGAAGTTTGCCTCCAGAAATAAACCTTGTGCAGTTGTTGGAGCTGGGAGAGGAGTTAGCCCCTTTTTCATGGAAAATCATTTTTACTTGAAAGAATGACTATGGGGTTTGGCATCTTTTCTAAAAAGTGAAGTAAGTAAGCCTGCCATTTGCAGGAAAGCAATGGACAGTATTTGTTGCCAATGATAATATTTGAACTTCCCAGTGAAAATTATAATTTTGGATTATGATTTTGGAAGATGTGTATCCACCACCATAAGCTTGACAGCTTTCCAATACTTAAAAAGTTTTCTTGATGCGATCTATCATGGTGTTAACCAAGGTGGTTGTTTGATATGTATAAGGACATGTGTCAATATTTAGAAGATCGACATCTCTCAGTGAAGCAGTATTTTTAAAAAATGACCAATTCATTATATTACCATATTGTGTGTGGATAAGAAATCCATTCAAAATGAAGACAGACCAAAGGATTTTAATGAAACAGAGAAGAAGAGTTCAGTGATGTGGCTTCACATTCCACATTACA